>NC_140956.1:19602500-19852500 GCF_014529385.1 Adiantum capillus-veneris
CGCTAGGTCTTCTGTGGAGAAAACGCCAGAGTAGTCGCGGGGGTTGGTCTTGCTAAGAAGTTGCCTGTTGAGCAAGGTGCTCCTGCTGCCTCTTCTGCCAGAAAGTGCTAACTTGGGTTTGCTTATATATTAACTTAGCAAAATTGCCCTACCTACTTTAGTAGGGAAGTCACTTAAAAATAATAAGTGAAAATCCCAATAAATCGGAAAATAGGCTAAATGCATTGGAAAATTCCCCTAACTGATGCTAATGGATTCTGATGGGAATTCCGATGGTCATGCTGTGTGCAACCGGAGGATATGCATCTGGGCATGCACGGTCTACGAATAGACTCACAAAAGTGCCAGATCACTGCTAATCTAACTGACTTGACTGACTGAATCCTGTTGTGGTGTAGCTTGTCCACAGACACATAGGGTTGGGATGTGTCACGTGACATCCCCTCCTTTTCAAAGTGAGGTACTGGTACCGAACTGTATGGCATCGTGGTCACGAACAAAGTGAGGATTGTGCGTGCAAGTGAATGAGACTGAGAGAAGGAGAGACAAGAGATACGACACCCGAGAGGTTGTAAAACCCTCCTCCGAAGGGGCGAGAGTGGTCTATGTCTTGATTGCACAAAGGTGTACAATGCGTATGCAATGGACTATGCAACTTGGTCTAGGCCGATGACGACGATGACAACGACGACGACGACGATGACGACGACGACGACGATGGCTGAAATCTGAGATCTTCTAATCGCTGAATTTCGGGACTGTTTCGGTGGCTGAAAATGACTCTTTTGGCTGCGTTTTCTTGGCTGAAAAATGAGGTTTCTTAGGGCTGAAAACTGATGGTCTTTACGGGCTGAATCTGCTACACTTTAGGTGAATATTGCCGGTCTTAATTTGCTGCTGAAATCCAAAAACGCCAGGGGCTGAAATTGGTCCTTCTGTCGCCGGGGTTCTGCAAATGCAAAAACGCTAGGCTGATCTGCTGAGTTGTGATGACGCCGGGGCTGATCTGCTGTGCACAAATCGCCAAGGCTGATCTGATGCAAAAACGCTAGGTCTTCTGTGGAGAAAACGCCAAAGTAGTCGCGGGGGTTGGTCTTGCTGAGAAGTTGCCTGTTGAGCAAGGTGCTCCTGCTGCCTCTTCTGCCAGAGAGTGCTAACTTATATATTAACTTAGCAAAATTGCCCTACCTACTTTTGTAGGAAAGTCACTTAAAAATAATAAGTGAAAATCTCAATAAATAGGAAAATAGGCTAAATGCATTGGAAAATTCCCCTAACTGATGCTTATGGATTCTAATGGGAATTCCGATGGTCATGATGTGTGCAACCGGAGGATATGCATCTATGCTAAGTGACTGGGCATGCACGGTCTACGAATAGACTCACAAAAGTGCCAGATCACTGCTAATCTAACTGAATTGACTGACTGAATCCTGCTGTGGTGTAGCTTGTCCACGGACACATAGGGTTGGGATGTGTCACGTGACAGAAATCTGTGATCTTCTAATCGCTGAATTCAGGGACTGGTGGCTGAAAATGACTGTTTTGGCTGCGTTTTCTTGGGCTAAAACTTGGGGGGACTTCTGCAACTGAATGGGGGCTGATCTGCTATTGTTCCTCTGCTGAGAATCTGCGTTTGTCAATGGCTGAAATCTGCGTTTTTGCCAATGCTGAAAAACGCTCGAGTCTGCAAGTGGCGCTGGCATTTTTGCATGAAAACGTTGGCTGGTGCTGTATCTGCTGAGGTTGGAAACACTGGGATTGCTGATGTTGCCTGGCGCTAGTGAATGCTGAAAACGCTAATGGCTGAGGGTCGTTGGTCGCGGGAAAAACGCCAAGGATGGCCTAGGGTGCTGAGAGGGGGTACTGCTGAGAAGTTGTCTGTTGAGCGGGAAGCTCTTGCTGCCTCTTCTGCCAGAAAGTGCTAACTTGGGTTTGCTTATATATTAACTTAGCAAAATTGCCCTACCTACTTTTGTTGGAAAGTCACTTAAAAATAATAAGTGAAAATAACCAAAAATAGGAAAATAGGCTAAATGCACTGGAAAATTCCCCTAACTGATGCTAATGGATTCTGGTGGGAATTCCGATGATCATGCTGTGTGCAACCGGAGGATATGCATCTATGCTAAGTGACTGGGCATACACGGTCTACGAATAGACTCACAAAAGTGCCAAATCACTACTAATCTAGACTTGACTGAACTGACGGGAACCTTGCTATGGTGTAGCTTGTCCACGGACACATAGGGTTAGGATGTGTCACGTGACAGACATTGACTTCAGAGAAGGGCAAAACCACTGTACCTGATATTAAACTGAAGGGCGAGTCTATCCCTATTGTATCGGCTTTGGCCATTTCTAAATTTATGAAATCCAGTCTATTTGTTTATTCGATCTTTATGAACAAATTGAGCGATAATGATAGGACAAATCTGTCTAAACTTAATAAAGAACGCCAAGATTTTCTCCACTTTCATGCCGATTGCTTCTCAAAAGGCCTACCAGGCAAGTTACCACCTACTCGTCCTGAAGATCATACCATTGATCTGATACCTGGAAGCACACCATCGAACCGGCCACCTTACCGTGTGAGCCGAGCACAAAATGAAGAGATTATGAACCAATTGAAAGACCTCTTGGAAAAGGGTCTTGTCCAGCCTAGTACTTCACCGTATTGCTCTCTAGTGTTGTTAGTTTTGAAGAAAGACGGATCTTGGAGAATGTGCATCGATTATAGAGCTCTCAACAAAATCATCATCAAGAACAAATTTTCGATTCCTAGGATCGATGATATACTCGACAGGTTACAGGGATCCTCATGCTTTAGCAGGATTGATCTGAAGAGTGGATATCATCAGATCAGGATCGCGCCGGAAGACGTCAACAAGACAGCTTTTCGGACGACTTTTGGGTTATTTGAGTTTTTGATGATGCCTTTTGGCTTAACCAATGCTCCTGGGACATTTAACCGGATGATGGACAGGATTTTTCGAGAGTATAGGCTATTGTTGACACTTTCTTTGACGACATCATTGTTTTCTCCAAGAATGAGGTAGAACACAAAAATCATCTGCTTCAGGTCTTTCAAGCATTACGAGATCACAAGTTAGTGATTAATGCAAATAAAAGTAAATTTTTCCTACCAAAGATACACTTTTTGGGACACATTGTCTCAGCAGGAGGAGTGCAAATGGATCCGGCCAAGATAGAGACTATCCGTGATTGGCCCGATTTGAAGAATGTCCACGAAGTTAGAAGCTTCTTGGGACCGTGCTCGTACTACAGGCGGTTCATTCGAAAGTTTGCAGAGGTTGCTTCCCCTTTGCATATCTTGACACAGAAAGGAGTCCCTTTCTCGTGGGGATCCACAAAGGTGACTGCCTTTCAGACATTGAAAGAGAAATTGACTACAGGACCAGTTTTGACTTTGCCGGACTTGCAGAAGTCATTTGAAGTATATTGTGATGCTTGTGGTCGCAGTCTGGGTGCGGTCTTAATGCAAGAAGGCCATGTCATTGTTTACGAGAGCCGATTGTTCTCAAGGCCGGAGATGAAAGCACAGATTTATGAGAAAGAGCTTTTGGCGGTTATCCATGGTCTTACTCAGTGGCAGCATTACCTACTCGGAGCGGATTTTACTGTCTTTACAGACCGTCTACGTTTGCGCTACTTCTTGTCACAGAAGCAACTTTCGGAAAAGCAGATGCGGTGGGCGAACATCTTGTCACAGTTTCGCTTCCAGATTGTCCATGTGCAGGGACAGAAGAATGTGGTGGCAGATGCTTTGTCTCGGAAGCTGTTGGTTCTGGCTATTTCCGCGATACATCATAAGAGCTTCGATGATATGGTCGACCAGTATGCCACAGATACAGATTTTGCAGACGTTTTCACATGGATACGAGATGGTGAGACAGTAGCAGGATACTCCATTCGAGAAGGCTACTTGATGAGAAAAACCATGTTGTGCGTTACACAGCCGTTGAGGGAAAAGGTTATGACTGAATGCCACTGTGCACCTTTTACCGGTCACCGCGGCATTGCTACCACCATGAAAGGGGTAGAGAGATACTTCTTTTGGCCAAGACTCAAAAGGATGTGGAAGAGTTTGTGCGCAGTTGCTTAGTATGCCAGGTCAAGTTTGACAGGCATAAGGCACAGGGATTGTTACAGCCTTTAACCATACCCGCCCGCCCCTGGGAAAGTATTGCAATGGATTTCATTTTTGATCTCACGAGAACACGGAGTGGTCACGATGGTATCTGGACTGTTATTGACAGATTTAGCAAACATGCTCATTGCATTCCAGTGAAGAAAACAGTCAAGCCGGATCACTTAGCAAGACTGTTTGTGTCCCAGATCTTCAGATTACATGGCATGCCTGAGACGATTGTCTCCGACAGAGACCCCAGATTTACAAGTTTGTTTTGGAAGGCAATATTGGCACGCGGTTGCAGTTCTCGTCATCGTTCCACCCGCAAACTGATGGGCAATCTAAGATTGCAAATTCAGTGGTTCTAGATTTGTTGAAGTCTTATATCTTAGATCAGAAGACTCAATGGGAAAAGTATCTACCGTTGGTGGAATTTGCCTACAATAACACGATACACTCTTCGACGGGGAAGGCGCCATTTGAGATTGTTGAAGGTGCTGCGAAGGTTCCACCCTTCCTAAGCACGAAAGGTAAGATTTTTGAAGCGGATGAATTTACGCGAGACTTGGATACGGCTTTTGCCAAGGTTCGCGAGACTTTGCAGAAGTCTCAAGAACGACAGAAAAAGGCAGCGGATCGCCATCGTCGCGACTTGAAATTGAAGAAAGATGATTGGGTGCTCTTACATTTTGAGAAGGCACGCCTGAGAAAGAAAAAAGGAAAGGAGAGGCTTTTTCCAAAGCTTAGTATGTGATACTACGGCCCTTTCTAGATCACTGAAAAGATAAATGATGTCTCCTTCCGATTGAAACTGCCAGATACTGGGAGGATTTGCAATGCATTTCATGTGAGTCTCTTGAAACCTTTTAAAGGTGATGTGCCTGATGATGGGGAGCCTGATGAGCAACCCGAAGTGGAAGAAAACGAGGAGATCCTTGTTCCTAAACAGATTTTGGCACATAAGGATACAAAGAATAAAGGTAAAGTCCGAAGGAGGTTCTTGGTTAAGTTTAAGAACTATCCTGCATTGGATGCGAAGTGGATGGAGGAGGAGGACCTAGAAGATACTCCTCAGATTGTGAAACTTTACCTCGATGCTTTTGGTTTAGCATAGTCTACTCCAAATGGAACCCAGAATTCAGCTTGGTCGGAGATCTGGTGCAGTGGGATGCACAAGAGGGGAGTCACTCCGCTCCTTTGTCAACAGATGCCTTGATTTAGATACTAGAGTCATTGATGTCTCTTTGAGCTTCAGGGATACTGAAAGCTGACAGTATTCTGTTGTATGACTTTATGAAATGGAATTCCTGATTATGATATTGATTTTGTTCTTGACTTCTTTTAAGTGCAGGAACTGATAGATGAAATGACTGCAGCATTTTGGTCTGATTGATCTCAAATAGACAAGGTTGCAATAGGGGTTAGTCAATCGGACATCGATGAGGTCCCGATTGAATCTAGATGCGATTGCTAGCTACATTGCCGATAAATCATGGTCTAAGATCCGAATGAATGTTGAATGTCATGTGATGTCATCTGATGTCTAGTGATGTCCTGTCATGTCGTGTGATGTGACTGTCGATTGGTACATGTGCTAGATGTTTGTTCCTAGTACGTAGATACTAACAGTCAGTGTCTGCTAAGACGGTTTATGGCCTCTATCTGTTTTGTAGGCGTAATCGAGGGCGATTACAATGCTTTCAAGAGGACGGTATGTCACAAAGTGATGCCGTGTTTGCTCGATAGCATGCGGGACTACTGCTGCTTCAAAATTTCCTCTTGCTGAGCAACACTAACCCGGTAAGGGGGTGGTTTGGGGAAGAGCTACCCGGTACGAGATCAATGCGATGATCTTCCGGACGTTCCAGAGGTAGCTTGTCCAATAGAGTATC
The DNA here is from genome assembly GCF_014529385.1 of Adiantum capillus-veneris. Taxonomy (NCBI): domain Eukaryota; kingdom Viridiplantae; phylum Streptophyta; class Polypodiopsida; order Polypodiales; family Pteridaceae; genus Adiantum; species Adiantum capillus-veneris. The sequence continues at coordinate 19,608,546 of NC_140956.1, forward strand.
CATGAAACAATCTTTACACATTTCAAAAAATTGAAAACGTTTAATTTCCAAACTAGAGAGCGAACCCTCATTAACTTTATCTCTTTCACGTGCAAAAATCAAGTAAGCAGAAACGCACTTCTTTATTTCCTTCTTAATGGAGATATGGCTTACAATAGGGAATAGCCAATCCCCTGCATGAGCAAAGACTTTTAATGTTCTTGCCCTCATGCTCAAAAGTGAGGGTCTTTTCTACATAATCTGGGACCGGTTGCATATGATAGTGCCATGGCATACCCTAGATGATATCACATCTCTCGATGGGTGCCATCAGAAAGCATTAGCGGTCCTTGTACTCGCCAATCCGAAGATCGAGTTATCCTTGCACAGGAGTTGCATTGCAGGTCAACCCCTCGAATGTCGATCTGAAGTGATTGGAATTCCAAGTTGAGCCAATGTGAGGCCCAAGCATTCTGCACTTTCCAGTGAGATGAAGTTGTCCGTAGAGGATCAACACCGGCTGGTTATTCACGGATCCACAGCCTTTAAGGACTTGACGCTTTCCTTTTTCGGTTTTTGTAGTCCCTAGAACATTTGGAATGGAATTTAAGCTCGGTGGAGCGGGTTCCTTCTTCGATTCTTCCTTCTTCGAAGATGCTTGTTCCTGTCGTTGCTGCTAAAAACAGCAATCGGGCTTCATGTGTCCTTTCTCATCACAGTGCAAGCACCTTTCTTGCTCTTTGAAGGTTTGTACTTGGTTCAGCGTGAGATACTTGAGCCGTTTGTCGGTACCCTCTGGCTTCATAGGCTGATATGGGTCCTTTGGAGGACGCTTTTTGCCTTGGTTGACATGGTCATCAAAAACTGCTCTTTGCCTTGCACAGTGTGTGCTATGTTCCATCCGTCTGGGGGTACCAGCCGAATGTAGATCCTCGATAATGATTGTCGACTCCATCATCCGCTGAAGAGTGTCCACTGTTGTGTGGGTACATCTTCATGCTCTTCCAGAGCCGTGGTTGAAAGCCTGCTTCGAACTTTCACATTTTTTCCTCGTCGGAAATCTTCATGGAAAGGAGTAACTTTTAGAAGAACAGACCGAAATTTGTCGACATAAGCCATGACTCTCTCTTGTTCCTTCTAGGTGAGCCAGTCCCATTCCTTTCGATTGTCAGGAATGTCCTTCTCGAAATCAGGCGGAAGAAATTGTTCATAAAATTTAGCTTTGAATTGAGTCCACGTTCAAGCTTGTGTACCTTCCAGAATTTTGACTAACCACCGGTTGCTTGCTGTCTCCTTGAGATGCATCCCAACATGACGCAACTTGGATTTTTCAGTGAAGTTCCTGTTGGCAAAAGCAACTTCAAACTGTCTGATCAAAGACAGTGCCTTGGAGATATCTCTCCATCCTGTGTAGTTGTCAAACTTCACGTCCTTGTCACCGGATTCGAAAACCTGCATCTTGCAGTGACGCCTGCGGTTATCCTTCTTGAACTGGGGCTTTTCTTTAGTATTACATAGGGAAGGAGTAGGAGTTTTCTTCTTTGGAGAAGATTTAGATACTGTATGAGAAGTAGATGTAGTAGTATAGTCACGAGAGTATGATGGAGAAGAGATAGAGACATCCTTGCTTTCGTTAAGGAGAGAAGAGTTCTTTTTCCTAGCCCTTGCTCTTGGAAGCCGTTTGTCGTGATCCGAAGATTCCTTGTGCGTCACCTCTTTCCCCGCCATCCTCCTTGGGGGTGCTTCCTCTGGCAGGATTTTCCTGATGCCCATCGGCATCTGGTCCCGCGGCTTCTTGATTCCGTCCAAAACCTTTTGGACAGTTGGCATCGAAATAAGCTACTGCAATTCCGCAAGTTGAGCTCACACTTGCTGAAGTTTGTCTTCTACGGTTCTTCTGTGGCTCATCACTAGAATCGTCCTCCTTTACAAAGAAAGAGAGGAATCTGGGCTCTGATACCATTGTCACAAACGAGAGCGCACACGAATAATCAACAAGCTGAAAATAAATAATCCTTCAACTCAAAAGAGATGTGGAACAAGATCGACACAATATTTGGGACCACAAGATGGGCTGGTCCCACCCCCCCCCCCCCCGCCCCCCTCTTAAAGAGAATCTTTATTAGGGAGAATCATTTTACAAGCACAAGACCCGGAGAAAACCCTCTGTTCTAATTCTCAGGCTCGATGGTTGTTTCTTCGCGTGAGGGAAATCTGAAAGACTAGCTTTTCGTCCTTTTTCCGTTTGTACTTGGACGTAGTGGTCTACAGTTCAAAATTTTCTAAAAGGCAACCGATGCTCAAGTTGGCATTTGTTAGGTGCAGCAGAATGAATGTTTGCGATTTGCTCAAGATGAGTGCTCCGAACTGTGCTCAAGGTTCCTTTTCGTTCTTATGGAAGGTAGAGCCTTCCGTTCTTAATGAGAGAGTGCAATGATCACAAACAAAGTGAATGGACACTGTGTGTGCAAGTGTATGAGACTGAGGGATAGAGAGAGAAGAGAGATACGACACCAGAGACGTTGTAAAACCCTCCTCCGAAGGCCCCACTCTCGTCGGCAAGAGTGGTCTACTATTGATTGCACAAACTGGTACAAACTGAATGAATGTGACTGATGCAACTTTACTTAGACAACCATTAATTTCCTCTTGCTTTATTTGCAATTTAGTCATTAAGGAGCAATCCTAGATACGTTATCAAAAATAGAAATCCTATAGAGGTGAAAAGCCCTGAACTTTGTTTTGTAGAATTGCTTCAAGAAATGGAGGTGGTCACCCAGCAAGGCTAACAATCTCCCTAACAAATACATGCTTACATACCATTGTATGGTAAGCTCCACAAACCCTATCAAACAGAGACCAAGTCATTAAGGATCGCTAAAGAGTTATAGGTGGCATTGTATTTTTCATCTGTACAGCCATTAATGTCCTCTTGCTCCATTTGCAAGTTAGTCATTAAGGAGCAATCCAAAAAAGGGTGAATACATCATCAAGAGGAGAAAGCCTATAGAGGTGAAAACCCCTTAACTTTATTTTGTAGAATTGCTTCAAGAAATGGAGGTGGTCAAACAGCAAGGCTAACAATCTCCGTACATATACATGGTTACAGACCATTGTATGGTATGCTCCACAAACCCTATCAAACAGAGACCAAGTCATTAAGTATCTCTAAAGAATTACATGTGGCACTGTATTTTAGTTCCAACCTTTCCTCTTTACTTAAACAACCGTTACTGTCCTCTTGCTCCATTTGCAGTTTAATCATTAAGTAGCAATCCAGAAAAAAGTAGGGTCTTTCTTTCTTGCAAGCTAACCTATTTCTTGTAAGCCACCCTTGAAATGGACTTCTGAAGTTCACAGTTTCCTTTTCTACAAATTGATTTTCATCATTTTTTCCGCCTTCCCAGCATGGAATGATGCTCCCACAAGAATCACGGGTAGTTGGCAGTTCAAGAAGGCTTCTTGAACTCTTATTTGCATAAAGATAAAAAATTAACGAATTACACCCATAAAAGCCTCTTTTTCAGACACCAAAACAACTGAACATCTTCATCTCATAATTAATGTGCATTGTGACTTTGTGCCTGCAATTGTATTATGAATATAAGAAGCAGTATACCAAGGACTTTTCAAAAGCACATTATTTGTTCTATACACTTGACAAGGTGGGGTGGTACGTACAGAATTCTTCGGTGCACTGGCTTCAATCCATCTCGGGCATCTGGCAACGCACGGCCCACAAGCACTGATATTGCATAAGAAAGGTAGGAATCTGAAACTTCCTTATGCAACTCCACGAGCTCTATTCTTTTATCTTGAGGCCTTGAAAAAGTGCCTTCCTCTTCAACACTCTCAAGAGCACCCCCATTCAACACTGAGACTGAACCATCAGCTCCGGAACCATCATTGTATGCCTGTACGGAGCCTGAAAATTGCCGGGAGAATCCGCAATGCTTAGCATGCAGCTGTGCCCATTGAAGCAGGTTTCTCTGTTTGTCATGAAACGAGCACTTCAGATTGCGAGGTTGATAAAGTAAGGAGGAACTCAGCGAGGTGCGACTACATGCAAGTGGCCTTATGCGCACAAGAGGTCGTAAGGACAAGGAAAACTGATGTGGGCAGCTTGAAAAGTGGTTGTGAAGACGAGCCATAACTGCTGTGTAGCTTGGCGCGGAAACCCTTCTCTGAGTGCTATGGAGCTTGCAGATTAACATGTCATCCAGAAACACGGAGTCACAGACACTTGGAACAGAAACTTCCCGCTTCACCTCATGTCAGGCTGGCAACTCACTTCAGCATGCCTGCTACAAAGCTGAGAGGTTTTGGGTTTAACATTGATAGCGCGAAAAGAGATCGTCTCGACAACTGGAGGATTCGAGCTCGAGACGAGAGAGAGAGAGAGAGAGAGAGAGAGAGAGAGCTCATAGTTGCCTTACATCGTGTGGCATACAGGATGAATAATAACTTTTTTTGTGAAAAACCATACACTGCTAAAAGTTGTCGATGGAAGTTGTGAAAAACCATACATGCTAAAGTAGTTGCACAATTGCAGATCTCTTCATCTCAAAAGATTTATGGCGAGGGAACTGTGTGCTACCCGTGCTAGCGTGGTTTAAGACAATTCTTACATCGTGCGTGACAACACTAAGATTGGTGGTGGTGTTCTAAATACATTGGTAAGTCTCTCAAAATTTGCAAAATAGTGCAACAACTAATATTTTGGAGACTATGCAAACATTAATCGTGCAATGTGTTTACAATTTTATGCTATTATTAAAGTGTTCAATATTACCAATCATGATACATGTTTGCACTTCTCCTGAGGAAGTATAATATTTTCTTGAAGAGAGTGAATGCACCCCTAACCTTTGCTCTTTTAAAACCCTACAAATTATGCTCGCTTGAATAGTAGTAACAGTAATCAAATCCAAAAGCCCATTCCAAAATTTACCCATAATAAATCCTCCCACCACAATACTTTGTGATTAAAACATTCTATAAGTTTTCTCATGTTATGATGCATTCATTGCAACAAAGTGCAATTGGACAATGTATTTGTTGCCCCACCATTCTAATTTATCTAGTCAAATGCACTTAAAAACACCAAAAACAGATGAGCCCCTAGAATGTGATTTTGTCTTTCCGGTGGCATCAAAACAAGCTTTACATCATTGGAAATGACTAACATTATCCGGTTCTGCAATTGGGAGCAATCAAGCAAAGCTATGAGAGCTCCAAAAGGGAGGTATGCTCTCACTCTCTACTTTGCTTGAACTCGCACAATGATCAAGCCAAAAGATCAACCGGTGTTTATACTTTAATTCTTTATTCACATTGATCTACCACCCAATATTTAAAGTTTTTACTAGTCTACTTCACCTAAGCTCATCATTTACAAATCTATTTTACAAGTTAAGCCTCAAACACAAACCAAGTAATTTTATGCAACCTTGCTTTATGGAAAATACACGAAAGTTTTACAAAATAAGTGGGAAATAATCCGCCTTTGTACGTGCCTTGGCCAAACACTTTGATTACCCTACTCTTATAGCTATCATTAGATCCTTGCTTTATTCCACTTATTGTCCTACTTGAAAATTTCATTATTGTTGAAGATCACGTCCAATATTTTGTTTATTTGCTCTTTGCAATACCCTCTTTAATTAGTTTGTACAATGTAGAGACTTGGATGTATGTTCATTGTGTAAAAGAAGATAGGCATGAAATCTCTTAATCTCTTGAAACAGGATGACCAAAGGGAAAATGCCCATTGTCAAAAAAAGGTGCCTTTGGTATGCACTCAAATTGAGTTCAATAACTAACATTGAAGTACTTGTTCATGCAAGGCGAGTGCTTGGGTGGAACAAAAGATGAGTGCCTAATACAAGTACCTATCATGGAACTCTCTACATGCACTAAGAGAATATTACAAAAACAACGTGTTGAGTACGAGGAGACGCTGGATTGTGTGTGTGTGTGTGTGTGTGTGTGTGTGTGTGTGTGTGTGCGTGCATGCCCGTGCGCAAAAGTGAGAGAGATGGAGGAGTAACCCAAACAACGAGTCCCCCTCTACTAATTCTCAGCAAGTTCCTTGTACATGTGCAGACGCAATGGCAAGCAGGAGTCATTAGGCATATTCTAATGTAGTCAATATTGTTCACGAGCTAGTCCGATTGGTTTACAGCAGTGAAGGCGTTTTTATCAAAGCAGGGTAAAAGTTTGAATCCTACTCTGAGATTTTAGGATGATGTTGGGCCATTGTTGGCAACCTCCTAAGGTTGGTGGGAGGAATATGGGTAATAATGAATATGTATGCAATTCAGCCCGTAGTGAGTAGAGTTGAAGAAAGAATGTAAAACTTGTAACATATAAAAATGGCTAAATATCTTCCTATTTTCCAAATGTGCTTTTGATGTAGAGGCTTATCCATACATACTTCCTCATTCATTTTGTGTGAGTGGATCTTGAACCCTTCATCAACTTTACTTCGCTAGATGTAAATGACATAGACTTTAATTATTATTCTCACACATACTAGCATGAGCAACACAAGTAAAATATAATCAACTCTACCAGCTTGAGCGCTATGCCAATGGATTTTCTAGCATTTTGGCAACTTCATTCTGGTGCTTACAATAAATATGTCATCAGGAAATTGTAAGTTGGTATCCTAAAAAATTGTGTTGAAGGATCACACATGCAAGATATATTTTCTTTGTCAAACCTCCCTTCATTTCTTTGAATCTTCATATGTACGTGGGCGTAACTCTAGTGCATAGCATCCAAATGACAATTAAACGGATAGGGTCTAGGATGATGAAAGCTCACGATATCCAAAACAAAAGGGAACAACAAACAAACCTATTAATGTAAAGAAAACATTACAATGTATGCAAGAAGTAAGGTAGCTAACCAGATCCGTTTTTGGAAAAGCAACCATAGTATTCACAATTGTGTGCAAAGTCGTAGCTTCTTATCCATTGGAATAGGATGAGAAAGTGGAGCATCCTCCATCATAAATTTGTAGCATTGATACTGCAAAATAACCTTTTTGGCATCCTTAACCCATGTATAATGTCCAAGTTTGAGATTTTCATGACCCTTGCACATCTAATTGCTTGTCCATTGACAAGGATTTCCACAAAAGCACCCATGGATATCTTGTCCATTGACAAGGATTTCCACAAAAGCACCCATGGATATCTTGTCTATGTAGTGGGAGCCATAGTGCTCGCGGCGGTCACCTTATTCAAAACTTGAGTTTTTGTTGGGTATAACTACATGCAAATTCTATCAAAAATCTTTTTGATATATCTATTTTGTAGAGCAGTTGTTTTACCATGGAGGAGGCGACTGGGAGATGAGGTGGAAGAAGAGAGGTGGAGAGGGAAGAGGAATAGTTGGGGTGCTAGGCACCTGAGAGGGGAAGAAGAAGGAAATGGAGAAAAGATGGTGCTAGGCGTTGTGAAGAGGGGGAATAAGTGACATTATGATGAGAGGTGGTTTGGGGCGCGAGGCAAGGATCGGATGGAGGGAAGAAGAAGAGTGCAAAATCTTGGGGCGCAAATGCTAGGAAAAGCAAACACATGAAAATTTTTTTTGAGCATCTAGAAAGCTTCTACGGAGCGCCATGCACCTCTTTAGAGGAAATACCACCATATGTGAATACCACCAAGCGAGAGACATCGTCGCCAAGGCGTTAGGCACCTAGTAAGAAGGAGAAGGCCACCACCATGAGGTAGAAGAAAGCTGCCACTATCTTGGGGAAGGAATGCAAGTGGATAAGCTCGCTTTTTGGAAAACTCTTGTGATCCAAGGGCACTAGGTGCCTAGATTCATGGAGGAAGAGGGCTATCTGTTGCTGAGTAGGTGAAGGAAAGAGCGTGGACAAATGTTAGGATAAGATAAAAACTAGAACACTTTTATATAGCAAACTCGATTTTGGTTTTAAAAAAGAATGCTTTTGGATAGCCTTCGGAGCACCTAGCACTCTAGATAAGAGCTCATGCCATCACAAATGCCACCGAGGTGCCTAGTGCCCAAGGAGGAGAGAGGCAGGAGGACTTTCGGGGGCCAACATCATCTTTGGGGTGTTGAGTAGTGCCTACACACATGCTATTGAGCAATGCATCTTTTGCTTGCATCCATGCTGCACAGATGACTCCACCACCATAGCATGCACCATCACACGCACCATCATGTGCCATCGTTGCATTTTCTAAGTGAAATTTAAGAAGTATCTCGATCTTTTACATATATCTTAGAGTAACGGAAATAGAAAAATAACATATTTTTTATCCCAAAAGAGTAATTTTTGTAAGTCAACCATGCACCCCCTCTTTCAGCTTCCCTCCATTAACACACTCCCACTGTCCTTTTCTCTTTGTAGCGCTCTTGTGCCCTTTCCTTTGTCTCTGTTACGTACTCTCTCTCTCTCTCTCTCTCTCTCTCTCTCTCTCTCTATATATATATATATATATATATATATATATATATATATATATATATATATATATATATATACCCCCTTTCAATCTTTTGCTTCCTTGTGGTTGTTTCTCATATAAGTTCCCTCTGTTTCTCTTCCTTGTGATTGCTTCTCATATAAGTTCTCTCTCTCTTGCACTTAGTCTCTCTCCTCTAGGTTAATCCGATACAACTCGTACAAACACACATTCATATCTCTGTCTCTTCTCTCTCTCTCTCTCTCTCTCTCTCTCTCTCTCTCTCTCTCTCTCTCTCTCTCTCTCTCTCATCCTACTAAATTATTGGACCCATGAGCCTAATGACAATTATAGAGTAGTATCCCCCCACCCCCCCAACAAAAATAAAATTTAAATAAATCCCCCAACACACACACGTTACAAAAAATGTCCAAAGGGCCCTTTCGATTAAGGAAGTATTAAGAATGAACCAATAAGGGGGGAAAGGGGGGGGGGGGGGTGTATAATTTAGTGCTTCAAAAAGGGTAGGAAAGACCTAATTTTCTAAATTTCATACTATCCATGGACCAAGAGATAGAAGAAGTAGAGGATGCCTTTCACCATTACAAGAGCAATCCCAAGAGACCTCAAAGACTTCTCCAATGAGTCAAAGGTACCTCTTAGAGAGAGAGAGAGAGAGAGAGAGAGAGAGAGAGAGAGAGAGAGAGAGAGAGAGAGAGAGAGATGCTGCAATTATGGATATAGAAATACATGGAAAGAGGGAGAAGATGAAGCAGAAGCTCAACGGCATGCAACACATGAACTGATATCACTTGAGTGTTCTAATACAAAGATAGGCATGCCTGAGAATAGTAAGTCTTTATAATGGCCAAGGGAAAAACACTTCCTAGACAAGGTAAAAAGTGCCTTGATGATCCTAAGTGTGTTTGTAGACATCATTATTGTAATGGTAGCCACTTGGAAGTGAAAGCCAGTTGGCACTCATCTAGATGAACATGCTAGACCGTATCCCGACCGTATGTGATCATTCCACAGAGGAGACTAAGTGCAAAGCTTTGTAAAAAGCTTCAAATTCTTCCTAACATAATGGTAATACACCTCAATATGCTTTGCGCAAGCATGGAAGACTAGGTTTCCTTTGGCTACCAAAACATTATATTGTCAATGAATATAGGGGTTGCGGACGGTTCCAACACCCAGGTTAGTCATAAGGCATTTGAGCTAAATGCACTCAATTGTAGGTGTGAAAGCTGCCCTATACAGCCTCAGAACTAGAAGTGGCCATTGTAGAATTGGCCATTGTACTGTTGGAATCTTGATTTATTGGGTGCCATATCATGAAACTGTTTACCATGCAGTTGGTTATCTCATATGTATCTTTTTTTAACAAGGTTTTTGCACCAATATAAATTGGGTTTTTGTTTTTAGTGGTGTTGTTTGTACTTGTGCCTCTTGACGAGTTGAGAGTATTACATGATTGTTCCTCTCACAAGATGGCACTTGAGTCATGCATGCATAATCAAACTATATCATTGTTGTTGGAATTAGGGTTGCAGAGAAACGCACACAACTTGGAGAAGACGAAGGAAGCTCAAGGCACACAATAGAGAGTGTGTTACTTTAGTGTGCAATGGAAAGATAGATAGCCCTAGAGTGATGGGCATATATACAATGCACGGGCGAAAAAACCTCCTGAAGAGGGAAAAATGCCCCGACGTCCTAGTATGTTCACACACATCACTACCACATGCATATGGTAACAAATCCACCCTGGAGTGATGCAGTGAACAAGAGCTGGCACATGAGTAAAGGGAAGTGCCATGCCCTATGGACATGATCAGTCCACAAAGGGGAGTAAGCCCAAAGCTTTGCGGAAAGCTTTGAGCTTCTCACGAGACAATGCCTTTGTGAAAAGATTTGCAAGGTTGTCTTATGTTGGCACAGAAGCCAAGCTGATCTCTCCTGCTGAGAGCCTCTCCCTGACATAGTGGTAATGCACCTCAATGTGCTTTGTGTGAGCATGAAAAACTGGGTTCCTTGCAACTGCCAATGCGCTCTGACTATCAGTGTAGATAGCGTGGCAGTGTCCTGTCCAACATCCACATCATCCATAAGGAGCTGAGCCATACACACTCAACCGTAGCTATGAAGACTCCCCTGTACTCAGCCTCACAACTCGAAGTGTCCATAGTAGGTTGCTTCTTGCTCAACCATGATATACATGGACTGCCAAGCATGAAACAAAAACCACTTGTGGACACTCACGTGTCAAAATAACAAGCCCAATCTGAGTCCGAAAACGCATGTAAGTCTGACAATAATGATCCCCCCTTGGGATAAAACAAGCCAAGATATAAAGTGCCACTAAGGTAGCAAAAAATCCTCTTGGCAGCCTGCCAATGCTTAGACCGTGGGCTATACATAAATTTGCTAACTTGTGAGACTGCAAATTGAATATCCGGCCTCGTGTTGCATACATAAAGGAGGCATCCAACAACAGTTTGGTAAAGAGTGACATCAGCAGCATCATGAAGACTCAATTTCAAACCTGTTTCCATGAGAGTGGCAATAGGTTTGCAATCCTCAAGTCCAAAACTACATAGCAATATCTCTATGTAACTTTTCTGACACAAGGCAATACCACCATCACACTGCTTAAACTGTATACCCAAGTAATGATGCAACAGCCCCTTGAAAGTAGCATTCAAATCAGCCTTAAATTCAGCAATATGTCTCTCATTTAGTCTAGTGATCAGCAAATCATCTACATAAAGAACCACAATGAGAAGTGCATCACCCTCACGCTTCACATTCAATGTGCTTTCTGTTGGACTGTTATGAAAGCCTTGTTTGACCAAATGAGTGTCAGCTTTCTCATGCCAAGCACGAGGAGATTGCTTCAACCCATCCAAAGCCTTGTTACATTTGCACACTTTGTCCTCTTGTCCTTTCTTGACAAAACCGCGAGCCTGTGTTACATAAACTTCCTCAAATATGTCACCATTCAAGAAAGCAGTAACAATGTCTAATTGATGTACATCCCAACAAAAATGAGCTGCCAATGCACATAGAAAGCGCATAGTAGTCATACAACAAGTGGGAGCAAAAGTCTTGTCATAATCTATGCCTTTTTGATGTGCATAACCCTTTGCAACAAGTTGAGCCTTATGGCGATCGATCTCACCATCCGGCTTGCGTTTCAACTTGTAAACCCACTTTGTACCAATGGCCCTTTTGCCAGGAGGCAAATCACATAAAGTCCATGTGTCATTTTCTATAAGTGTATCATATTCTGATTGCATGGCAACCATCCAATTTTCTGAATTCTGTGCTTCATCAAAAGACAGAGGCTCCTCAACATCAAGTAAGCTAGACACAATCTGATGCATAAGATGCATGGCGGGAGCCTGAACGAGTACGACTAGACAAAGGTGCATCCAATTTACTGTCACGCAATGTATGCACTAGTCATTTCGGCATACCTCTAGCCCACTCATTTTCAGCCCTTTCCTCATCAAGTACGTCATGTACATCTGCATCAGTAAATAGGCTGATCTGTAACATTTTCAAAAACCCCCATAGGCTGTACATTTGCCTCATTGGAATTTACATTCGTATTTCCACCACTGAAAAGAGGCAACAAAGTGTCATAAATGTCCTGTGAGCTTACATTATTGTCTCTAGTACGTGACAGCAAGGGCTGAACAGAATCTTCCACAAACACTACATACCGTGAAACCAGAAATACACTTTGTTTGTGGATAATACAACCTGTAACCTTTGCTTTCAGCACTATAACCAACAAAAATACATTTGACAGCCTTATCATCCAATTTTCTGCGCTGTGTTTGTGGCACCAAAGCATATGCCAAACAGCCAAAAACACGCATGTGCTCAATAGAAGGCTTTCTATCATTCCATGCTTCATATGGAGTAATAGACAGAAGAGCTTTCGTAGGACACCTGTTTAGTACATAAGTGGCACACATGATGGCCTCAAGCCAAAAAGAATGCGGCAAAGCTTGACTTTTGACCATACATCGTGCCATTTTCGTAAGTGACCTGTTTTTCCTCTCAGCAAAACCATTTTGTTGAGGTGTATAAGGCACTGTACATTGGTGTTTTATCCCATGACTAGCGAGAAATGCATTAAATTCATGAGACATATACTCCCCCCCTCGATCGGAACGGAGGGTGCCCATAGTACATTTCGATACATTTTCAGCCATAGCCAGAAATTGTTTGAAGCACATAAAGACTTCGGACTTTGCTTTAAGTTGAAATACCCATGCATGCGTGGAATAATCATCAATGAAAGTCACGAAGTAAAGGTAATTGCCCAAGGACGGAGTTTGCATGGGCCCACAAACATCACTATGCACAAGCTGCAACCTGCATATGGCCCTAACTGAACCATCCTTTGGAAACTTCAAACGATGCATCTTACCCAAAATACAGCCTTCACAAACATGACAGGTGCAAGAGGCGGCAAAGAAGCAACCATATCAGATTTTTGCAAACTCCTACAAACGCAGTGAACTAGCAAAATTCAGATGACCAAAACGTGCATGCCAAAGTTTTGCATCTGAAATAGCCCTTGAATCTGCAACTACATTTGTAAAATTTTATCCACACTTGTCATAAAAAGTGAGCTTATAAAGCGCACAGCCCAGATGCAACAATTTCATTACCAAATTTAAGATCATGAACTGTACATCTGTCATCCACAAATTTCACTACAAGTCCAAGTCTAGCAAGTGCAAATACAGACAAAAATTTCTTCTTGATCCCACGTACATAAAGTGCATCAACAAGTGTGAAAGAACTGCCATTTGCAACAGTAAGCACAATATTTCCAACTCCCTAAACCAGATAAGAGGCATTGTTGGCACAAGTAACTGAATTCCCATGAGGGACATACTCGAGAGAGGTGAACAATTCACAATGTGAGGTAATGTGCTTTGTAGCACCACTATTAAAATACCACACATGTGAATCTGCAGCAACTCACATTCATGCATCATGGATAGTAGGATTGTAAGCGCACTCTGTAGTAAAAGCCCATTCTGCATCAACATTAGCATTACAGTCTCCTTTTACAAAAGACTCAACAATGGCTGCATTTGTAGTGGAAGCAGCATTTGCAGTGGAACCACCCTCTTTCTTCTTAGCCTCTTTGGCCTTTAACTTAGGACACTGCTTGATCAATGATCATTAGCTTTACAATAATGGCAATGCATCTTCTTTTTGCCCTTATCACCAGAATTTCCAAACAAAGTGCTGCCACCCAGCAAAGCACTGGGAACATAAGTTTTGCCACTCGTAGCAGAACCATAAAAAGTGGCTGCATTGCTATTACCACCCTTTCTTTGAGAAGCAATAAAAGCCTGTTCAACTGCACGCTTTCTAGTCCTATTTTTTCTGGAAAGTGACTCTTGCAACAGCAATGTGCATAATTCATCAAACTTGACAACTTCGGGATTTCCTTGGGTAATAAGTCTCCAAGTTCAAGAGCAGTCTACACAAGGGAACTATCTGAAATGACTTCACCCACAGAAATAAGTTGCTTATTGATATCCTTGACACCAGCAAGGAAAGTGTCCATATCATCTTCCTCATGCATAATCTTCGACTCCAGCTCTTTACGCAGCAAAGCAATTTTAGCCTCATTGTAGCTTGCATAAAGACCTGCTAGAATATCCCAAGTCTGTTTTGCAGATTTTGTTGAACAAATGTGAGGAACAATGGTGCACTTCACAGACAACGCAATCAATGCACGAGCCTGCGCATCCTTTACATCCCAATGAGTTTGTTATGCCATAGGTAAAACAACTCTAATAGCAGCAATCCTTGCAGCAAGACCTGCAACATCCTCAACATCACCTACATCCTCTTAGAACTATTCTAGATGCCCTTTGACACAAGAACGTGTTGTATCATATAAGCCCACATAGGGTAATTGTCCCCATCCAACCTGTCCTCAGCAACAAACATCTTGAACACATCTGTGTTGTTGTCAGCCATGGTAAATGTTGCACCTGATGTGAAAACTGCCCGAAAAGAGGAGAAACAGAGTGGAAACAACATGTGCTATATAGCACAAACCATAGAAGACTGTAAGGCACTTGTTATGCAGAAAACGACATTGACAAAAATTCTGCACAAAATGACGAAATTGCCTGTGCAGACCTACCTGTAGCGGAAACAGAGGCAGAAATGAGCCCGAATCAAAAATCTGAGCAGACTAAGCTCTACGAGATTTCCCGAAAGATTTATCGACCTGCGAACGCTCGCCAAACTACACTGTAATCGGAGAAAGTGAGCAGGCGTGTACTGGAGTAGCTGGTGACTAAGCCCGGGAGGACGCAACCTGCTTTGATAACAATTGTTGGAATTAGGGTTGCAGAGAAACGCACATAGCTTGGAGAAGACGAAGGAAGCTCAAGGCACACAATAGAGAGTGTGTTACTTAGTGTGCAATGGAAAGATAGATAGCCCTAGAGTGATGGGCGTATGTACAATGCACGGGGGAAAAAACCTCCTAAAGAGGGAAAAAATGCCCCGGCGGTCCTAGTGTGTTCACACACATCACTACCACATGTATATGGTAACAATTGTGATCTTTACTCATAAACAACCTCAAATGTTGTGTCTAATACTTCATTCATATGCATAGATTTTTCTTTGTTGAAAAAATCACACTCACCACACAATAAGACTCGTTTACTTTGCTACATCATCTACATCTAGTGGGTCATTAACATTGTAGAGAGAG
The DNA here is from genome assembly GCF_014529385.1 of Adiantum capillus-veneris. NCBI lineage: Eukaryota > Viridiplantae > Streptophyta > Polypodiopsida > Polypodiales > Pteridaceae > Adiantum > Adiantum capillus-veneris. Next base: position 19,623,744 of record NC_140956.1, read on the forward strand.
CATAAAAAGCTTCAACATCAATTAGAGGAGGAGAGTTTGTAAAAACAAGACATCATTAGTTTTATGGTTGCCGGTGTAAAGAAATATGCCAAAGTTAAGAAATGCAAAGATGAGGTGACTATCTTGCATACCTAGTTGGCACATAAGGAGGCCTAATTGAAAGACCAAGAAATCTAAGCTACCAATGCCAAAACCCAAGGAACTACAAATTTGGTGCTTGGAATATATGACTCCCCACTACATGAAACCAATTTGGGTGATACTTGTGTTGAAGCCCAGAGTTTTCCTTTTGTATCCACTCTGCTCACCACAACTGTAAAAACAACATTGAGATGTTTGGAGACATGCATGGAGAAAGTGGAAAGCCCAAATGTCAAAGGATATCTCGGTGGACCTGAAGTTGTTTCCGATAGCGTCTCTAAAATACTTGAAGCCCAAATATCTTGGATTTTGGACACCCCGTGTTTCCTTTACCATTGCTAAATAATGAAGAGAAATATATGTTGCCAGCCCTTGAGCCAAACATGCATGGAAATTATGAAGGGGTAGTAATCATTGCAAAAGAAGTGAAGGCAAGCCTAGACCACCAACCTTTATGGAGGAATAAACGATTGCAAGACCTTCCAGGAGATGAAACCATATACAAAAGGGCACCTCAATATCTCTAGATAGACCCAAAATATTTTCCTTTTGCAAGGAGGAGGACGTGGCTCACTTTTTAGGTATGGAGAGAACAAGAAAATACAGTCCACAAATACCCCATTGTCACATCATGTATAGCATCAGGACCATAGAGCATGTATGGCATGCCCGAAATAGGTGCATAGAGCACATTGTGTATGCAAAGTTTGGGTGTGGAGTGCACATAAGATTTGAGGAGGCCTAAATGACTACGTAGGTGTGTAGCCTATCACATCGTAGGCTTGGTTCATGTCTGTTGAAGTGTGAATAACCAACTAGGATTATATAAGCATGGGACTCCTATGGTTGGGTGGAAATTCTAGGTAGTGCTCCAAGAACTCATCTCAAAGAGATCACATGAAATGCATACAACACATATGTATCATTTGTATCAAAGCAAGTGGTATCTTTGCATTGAGTAGAGATCTACGTGCATATATTTAAGCGACGTCGACTTGTCCGCAAAACTTTCAAGGAAGGGAGATTAATTACCTCCACTGCTCATCCACCAATATATAAAAAGGGTATTGACAATGCCTATTAATGAGCATATTAGCAATAAAGGGATGCTAGAATAAGAATATACAAAGTTAGCTATAATTGACTACATTGGGCTATGGAAGCAAGACAAGGTCTATAAACTTAGACCTCAATCAAGGTGTTTGGAATGCCTCTTGAGACAATTAAACATAGTTTTGTTGACAAATTGAGAGTTAGTCTTTGTGCATGGCTACCTAAGGTATGGAGATTTTTAATCAAAGGTGGTTTGTAGACCCTTATGTCGGAGACAACTGGATAGTCACTCGTCTAAGTTTGTCCCTCATTTTTGAACACTCAGATGATGGAGGGATCTTCTATTATCATCCTGGAAGGACTTAGCACCTAGTTAAGTTGTAGAAGTAGAAAGTTCATCGGGGTAGTCTTGATCATCGTTTTCTTCTTGAACAAGATGAAATTGTCATTTGTCTTTGTCTCTTGCATTGTTGTTGAAGGTTATCTCCCTTAGGTTTGAATTTTCTTCCTGATCTTTCTTGAAGCGCATAAAGCTGCAACTTGAGAGCAATTTTGAGCTCTTAGCCTTTGCTCAAAGTGTCTTTCTAGGCGAGCCAAGATTCATAAGAGGTTTTACATTCATCCAGGTAATGGCTACTCTCTCATTATCAACTAGTGGCTTCACTACTCTCCCCACAAATTCTTTTTCATGAGATACCCCTTTACTTTTGGCCTTCCAAGTATGAAAACCCTAGCCATCAAAATTTGCTAGAGACTCTTAGCCCATTTTAAGCTTGGGTAGTTTTACCAAAGAAAAAAAATCTCTTTGTGCCCATTTTAAGCTTGGGCGGTCTTACGAAAGAAAAGAAAAACTATTTTGGCAATGTCTAACCCATTACAATGTGGTGCACAAAAAAAGAAATAGAGCTATGGCAATGGCCTATGATAGATAGGGAATAATCTCCCCCTTGAGCAATGTCCGGGAGCAATGTCTAGGTAATAGCCAAAGAAAAATACAGTGGAGAATTTTGAGTTTCTACAACCATTTTAATGAGAATTGGAAGATTAGAAAATTGAAAGGTTTTGAGTTTTTTTAAAAATTGATTTGACTTGTCGGACTCATTTGCAGAGTGTAATTTCAAGAGGATGGCGGGTTGAAGCCCCTATAATCATCAAAGTTTGGGATCCTTTAGGTTCGTGCACTTTTTCTCCTCTAATAGGGTGGCCTTGGGTGATGTGAAACAAAAAGGGCTTGTAGAATAGGCAGTTTCCAGAGTCATAGGATGGTGGGCTAGGGCTTGTTTAAGGCCTTGAGTGACTGAGGATAGTCAAGACCCCCCGGCTTGAAGCGTTGATAATGCTTTCCCTGGTAATAGAGAGTGGCTTTTAGAGCATGGCGCAAGCTACTGCTTCAAACAAGCGTGACAGAGGTGGTAGAAGGATATTGGTAGCTCTCTTTCTCTGGGTTAGCAGGTGATAGAGAGTTTCTTCTAGATCATGGCACAAGCTAAATCCATGAAAAGTGGTTGAAGGCTAATGGCATCTCTCTTTCTCTAGCTATGGTGTGATGCCTTTGAAGGAGATTTGAGTAGCATAGCATCTTGAGTGTTGAGCTCCCATGATAATGATGGTGAATGGGTGTTGCTCGCATTTCCTATGTATCCAAAACCATCTTGACACTTTTTCAACTTGCCAAAGACAATTTTAGTAATATTGACTTTAAGGATTTCCCTTCACTGAAAAAATCTTGATAGTTTAAAAGTGAGCTCATGCCCTTTGAAGATATGAGGAGTAGAAGAGGCCATTTCTAGGTAACTTTCCTTTGCCTAAACCAAGAAAAGGTTTTCACCTAGATCTACTTTCCCATCACATGGATTTAACGAAGGGTAGTGGCACCTTCTAAGTACATGCCCAAGCATTAATAACCCAAAAATGAGACTTTATTTCCGAAATGCAAATGCATAGAGAGTATGATTTAATCAAAAAATGAGAGAGAGATGATCACTTGATCTAGCATAGAGTGGTAAATGCCTAGGATGCTAATTAGGCTAAGAATGATGACTAGCCATTGTGAGGCTCCAATACCACCATGTAGAGGTTAGGGTTAGTGGATCAATATTATTGGCATTCATGGGTGTCAACCATTTTATAAGTGCTAATCACTATTTAATCAACAAGGAGACACAATGTGCAAATGAAGTAGTCAATTCATTAGAATAATGAAATTGATACAAGGGGATTATATAGCCCTTCTTGGATGAGGTAACCCATGAGGTAGGCATGCAACTTGTGGGCAGCACTAGATGGAGGGATGCTAGTGTGTGTGGCTTTTGAGAGATGCTCCAAGTGGGATAAGGTCATGGGTTCATTTAGTGTAGTTCATGTACCTTCTATGGCTCATGGATAGCATATCATGGATGGTATCTATGCCTCATACGAGAAGATAAGAGGGAAAACCCATGGCTAGGTCTTATCCCACAAGGATAAGAGTGTAAGGGAAGATCTTGAGTTACCCTTGAAGTAGCCTTAGTGTAAACTTTAAAGGAAGAGCTCGTCGTAAGCAAAAGATGTCACTCTACCCAGTGACACACTTTAAGGTGAGAGACATAGAAGACCCATACGGTCAAGAGCTCGTCATAAGTCTCAAGCAAAAGATGTCACTTTACCCAGTGACACACTTTAAGGTGAGAAACGTAAAAAACCCATATGGTCAATTCCCAAATCGGAAAAATGTGCTCATTTGTGGGAAAAAGGAAGATTATTTGGGTTGAAAAGAAGCAAGGAAGTTTAATGATAGACTGCTACAAATGCCATGTCAGTAATAGTGAATGTCTTAAGCAAGAGTTCTATAATCTTTGAAGGGGTGACCTAGCCAGTGGGTTGAACATATCTAAAGATAAGTAGATGACAATTACCCAAGAGGGGACCTCATATTGTCCAACCATGTAGTATAGGATGCTTGATCTATGTATTGTAGGCACTGAAGTGCCACAAGTAATTGTTGTCACGAAGGAACCTAAAAAGTTTTAGGTTTCCATTCAAGATATGAGTGGATTTCACAACAGTGAAACTAAAGAAATAAGAAGTTTGCGCTAGTAAACTCATGAGGTAATAGGGAGTTCCTCTTTTTTTTTTGTAGTGCACACAAATTGTGAGCTATTTTTATTAATTAAACAAAAAAGACTTCATACAACCCATGCACCCATTATGCCATGGGTCCCCATCACCACCTATACAAGACTTGACATCATCTTGAGGGCTTCTACAAGGAGCCCTCAAACCTTGGTACACATAGGAACATACATAATCACACAATAAAGCAGAAACTAAACCAAATTTAAACTCCAAAGAGGCTGACCAAACCTTGGTTTGCACTGTAGAAGAGGGCCCGCCAATGCCATCCAAAGAGCCGAAGGGTAGCTGTACCAACACAGAGATCGAGCCATCTACAAAGCAGACCCACGACATCAATGCTCCACATCAACTTGAAACCATCATAGAAGAGAACATGTGCAGGCTTTAGGGGAGCCAAGCCCCTTTTGATTGGATCCTCAAAGCCACTGATGGGCATGCCTCTATCGCATGCAACCCCACCTTCTTGGAGAGCCAACAAAGCAATCTTGGTCGCCATTTACCCTCTTGTGAAGGAGGAGAGGAGAACGGCAACCCTCTTTCCCAAAAAACAAGGTAGAAAGCTTGGGTGATGTGGAAGCTCCATGGCTGAAGCTGTAAGGTTGCCTTTCCCAAGGAACACCCAAGCCCACGGGCGGAACCACCAGAGAGCCCAACATGGCCAACACCCCCTGCATCACCTCCGTTGTGCTATACGTCATCTCTGACCTCCTTGCAACCTGCAGAGCATGACTAGAGAGATCCTTCTCAAACCCTTAATGTTCGCAAGCCCTTTTGAAAGAATCATGTTAAAGAGTTCTCAAAGTGAGAACTCTTAAAGAAAAGAGAGAAAAGAGTTCTAAGTTGAACTCAGTGAAGGCAACACAAGGCAAATTCCCATGGAGTCCCTTGGCCACATTTTTTAAAATTTAGTTACTTTTTTTTTGCAAGTAACGGAAGGCTTTGGAGTCTTGATTATTATACTTACCAATAACAACCTTTTCATAAGCACGATTTTGAGGAAGGGGTGAATGGACTTCCATTGTGCAATTATTAGAGCCTTACACGAGTCTCTAAAGTAAATCCCTAGGGACAAAAGATAGTAATCTACTCATTTAGAGGTCTTATTTGAGCTGAGCAACACAAATGTACTCGGAGCATTTGGCAAGGATTTCTACCCAAGATTTCTTGTCTCCACTATATGCCATTGCAATTTTGGTTTCGTAGTGGAAATATGTTGCTCTAGGTTTGAGTACTTTTGCCGCACAATTTTTGTAGTGTTGGGACGGGGTGTCTACAAGCTTGGTTGTGTGCTTAAACATGTGGTTTTATGCTATTTTTCGTGGCGAAGGGGTTTAATAAATGAAGGGTCGTGATTTTTGTGAACATCAAAATCGTTTTGAGGAATTGATAAATGAAGGGTCGTGATTTTTGTGAACATCAAAATCGTGTTCTTTCATGCCTAGCATGTTTTGATCGTGTAATATACCACTAACCTTTAATTTTGTTACAATTCAATCTTGTTGCTGATCAAAACACCCAATCTAGTTACAACCAAAATGGCATGATTACTTTGTAGAAAAGGGTTCAATGCAAGTCACATTCATGGGTTAGACGATCATTGAAAGTGCTTGACTGGAAGGGTAGTATTGTACCTCTTTTTTTTTTTGGTCAAAAATAGATCTCAAAGTGCAAGCATAAAAGTTATCAATCATCCAAACCTCACACAAATGGAAAATTAAAAGTTAGAAAACTTTGATAATAATAAAAATTGTACACACATGGGTTCAAAAGATCATGATCAATGCATTATGTGCTCACACATTGTGCTTTCAAAAAAAATAAAGACCATATCCAAGTATGGTGGGGAGGTGGCACCCTCATCACCTAGTTATTATAACTGGTAGGGAATGTTCCCTTCCCCCATATACTAGTTTCCTCCTCCTATGTTGAAGAATTACATTATGATTCTTCTCCAATGTTGAAGGGCCTTTTGCTTCTCCTCTAGTATAGAAGGGCCACATTTTTTATTTTTGGATTTGCAATGCACTGGGAGGAATTCATTATCTTCAAGTTTTTTGAAATGTCTATCATGTATATTGCGATCTCCATCATTATCTTCTACCATCGTCGTGACTGTCAGTGCACTTCTATTTTTGCTTTCCACTTTTATACTTTCTTTCATGTCGATTGCAATCTCCACACCTTTCCACCTATAGTGATCTCTTCTATATTCATCCTGTATATCATGGGCTCTTTGTCTTTTATACCTTCTCTTGCATCAATAACAATCTCCATCATCATGGCAATCATGTATACTACAATCTCCATCATCATCTTCTACTATCGTGTTAAGTGTTATGTTCACTTATGTAGCATCCTTCCATCGTATCATGTTGACTATCACATTCAGTTCTTTACCATCATGTGAGAAGATCCAAAGCTAGGTATGGTCACTTCTTTACTAGCTTTTGATCGTATTGACTAACACGTTCACTAGTTCTTTACCATTGTATGAAAACTTCAATGCTGGGTATGGTGTCTTCTGACACGCAGTGATCAAGAAATATTAGCTGTCCTCCTAGTTTGGGGTTGCAGTTGATATGTTCTCTCTTGATTTTGGGTTGCAATGAACTGCATTGTGCACACCTTCTCTCTTGTTGCACACATTGATGTTGGTTTTGAGTCAATGCATTGCTATTCTATACATAGGCACCATTGTTCTAGAAAATCCACTACAGTGCTATGATCTCTTCTCTATTCATCCTCTTTGTGATTGTCTCTTTGTCTTTTATACCTTCTTTCATGTCAAGCATGATCTGCATGATCGTGTCAATCATATCTACTACGATCTCCATCATCATCTTCTACCATTGTGCCAAATATTGCATTCACTTCTTTACCATCTTTTACCATCATGTTGACCATAGTCTCCATCATCGTGTCAATCAACTACAATCTCCATCATCATCTCTTTTGTCATAAAATCTAATATCTAACCAAACTAAATGATTTTCTCATATAAAACTGATCATTTAATGTGGGAGAATAGACGGAAACAAGGGTTAGAATATAGACATGTGCTTACGGGTCTATCTCAACACGGGGCCAATGGTAAAGAGGTCCAAATGAGAGATGGTCTGTCAAAGAGCAAGTCTAGCTAGTGGAGCTTAAACACCTTAGGGTTATCTTCATTAAAGACCTCTAATGGTTAGTGTTAAAAGTCCTTTGACCTTAGGTAAGCTAGGGCTGTGATTGAGGTGGGAACCCGGCCCAAGCTTGAGCTGCTTGTCGTGCTTGCTGACTGAGATGCTTGAGGTGTTTTCCGTGCTTGCTGACTAAGATGATTGAGGTGCTTGTCGTGCTTACTGACTAAGATGCTTGAGGTCCGTGTCGTGCTTGTCGACTAGGGAGCTTGAGGTGCTTGTGGGAACACTACCCTAGCTTGAGGTGCTTTGTCGTGCTTGCTGACTAAGGTGCTTGCGTTCCAAAAGTCAACAAAATCCGTATAAAGGAGGGGGCGAGCCCTAAAGCTAGGGAGATGAGAGAGAACACACACACACACACACACACACACATACACAAGGTAATCCCAAGCCTCAAGAGGCAGCAAGGACACATGTCAAGTCCTTACCCATGTTGCCCTTAAGGTGTGCCTAAATCCTATTGGATAGCCTCCCAAGGGGTCCAATGATAATTTAGTTGATTTAATTAATTGATTTTTAGTCCTCTCTCTTGAAGGGGAAAGGGGGACACTTGTCCCAAGAATACACTTGTTGCTTGCTGTTAGCCTTATATATTATTTCAGTTCAGTGTTAATTGGACCGTAGCCTTTAGTTTTTAGTTTTTAGTAAGAAATAGGATTGTACCTCTTGGATTCTGAGGGAAGTTACTCTCGTGGCCTGTTGTTACGTGATTTAAGAGAGAGAATGGAATGAATGAGGGGTTCTGGCTATGGAGTATTTCAGTTTCTGTCTATTCTCTATATTCAGTTTCTATTCTGTTCGTGAATCTGTACTGCAACATGAACCGGTGTTGAAACTGTGTTATTTCTGTATTGAAGTACTGAAATGATTTGTCTATTAATTATATGTAATTCCCTCAACCCCCTAATGCCTCAATAACACTTGGCGATTCTATTGATTGTGGAGCAAACTTTGATCAAGTCAATATGGGCAATGGGGTCTAGTTGGGGCATATGGCGGTTGAGCCTGAAGATTCCTAACAGCTTTCTCTAACAGGAAGTTAGAGGAAGAAGAACATGAAGAGTACAATATGATCTTCCTTCAAGATCATTTTTTAAAACTACCGGACCTCGGATTGCTTCAAAGGTGTTTCAGTATTATAAGGCATTGTTACTCCCATTTGGATTATCAAATGGTCCAATTAGTCTAACTAATCATTCCAGTAGTAGGCAACTCAGAATTTTCTTGAAAATTACAAGTAGAAGGAGATATGTATGAGTGATCAGAGGATCCACCACCACCAATCTCCTATGGCACCAGGTTTCAAAGAAGAAGGCGGGATTCATGGTTGGAATCTCAACTTTAGAGAATAGGTAGTCATACAGGGGAAGAGATTCTTGAAGTAGGAGCAGTTACAAGTTTTCCACCAATTCTTGAAGGGAAAGGATTTGGAGAGACCAACAACACAAGTGGAGGTCAACAACAGGAAGCAGGGGAAACTTTTTCACCTAGGCCAACAGAGCAGGGAAGAAACCCAACTCTTGAAAGGGTCATCCATCAATTAGTTGGCATTCAAGCAGTCTATCAGTTATTGAGGGCAAAGAGGCAACAATAGTTTCCTACACCACCACCTTTACCATTGTTGAACTTCAATCCTTTGGGAGGTCAACAAATTCAACAAGTACCCATTATGGCACAACCACCACTCAACCCTAAAGTCGGGGCAACAAAATTCAGTGGGAAAGAATCCCAGGATGCTTACAGTCATGTGGAACAGTTTGAGACAAGATGGTATGCTAGTGGGTATGATGCACTTTACAATGATGCAAAAAAAAAGAATCATTTTGCAGCAACATTGCAGGGAAAAGCCATATCTTGGTTTATGCAATATGGTACTGCTGCATTCCCTGATTATGATAATTGAAAATCAGATTTTTGGCCAAGTTTAGGGTAGAGAAAACCCCTGAAGATGTTCTAAAGAAAAAAAAAAACAAAAAACAAAAAAAAAACAAAAGGATTTGTTGGTGGAAGACTATGCCCAACAATTTAGAAACTTGATGAACTGGTTGCAAGCCAATCAAAGACCCTCTTGGGAGCAATTGGGTGACTACTTTTGTAGAGGATTGAGGAAGCACTTGAAGAGTGCAATTGTAGGTCATGTCCCTCTTATCCAACCTCAAGATTTTGAAACATAGTAGATGCAGCCATGAGAGCTGAGAGAAGATATGGCACCAGTGAATAAAAGAAGAGTAAGAAGAAGAAGAAGTCCAAGCAGGACTTAGATTCAAAGGAAGAGGATTCAAATTTAGATTCAGATGGCGATGAGGAAATAGATTCAGATTCTGATCAGGAGACAGATTCTGAGGATGAGGAAGAGGACACATGGAGTGCTAAGAAGAAGAAGAAGAAAAAATCCAAAAAGAAAGGATCAAAGTCAAAGAAACAAAAAAGCAAAGGCAAAGCCACGAGTGGTAAGTCTGAATCTAAGGAACCAAATAATATCAGTAAACAGATTTTGGACAAACTGAAGGAGATGCAGCCACAATCATTTTCTAGTCCTACCAAATCACCATTTTGTCAGGTATGTCGATAATTGTTATTATAACCCCAATTTTAGAGGAAGGAGACCAGCACACATTTTCGCAAAAATGGAGTCAGGTGCTGATGTGGTTGCACCACAACCCTTCAGGGGTAGATTTAAGAATTCTAATCAACCAAGGCCATTCCAACAAGGGAATTGGCAAAATGAGCCAAGGTTTCAACAATCAAATAATCCAATGCAACCATGTACTTATTGTGGTTCAATGGGGCACATGCAAGGACCTTCTTATGAGCTTTGGTGTAAGCATAGGAATGAGAGAGGGATTCCAATTGTGAACTTCAACTCTCCAAATGCAAGGACTAGTTCTTCTAATGATAGAAGAATGAAACAACCATGCAGTCTTTTTGGAAGAAATTCATACTTCAGTAGAAAAATAGGACAATCAACAAGCAGAAACTCACTGCAACCAGTTTATTGAGGAACAAAATTACAAACGCATACACCCATTCTTTACATTCTTCTCAGTGTGATTGTTCTCAATATATTAAAATTGAAGAAGTGTTGGAGAACCATTGGCAACACAGAGTTTTGGTTATTACTAGGTCCAAAGGGAAGTTGCCCGCACAGGAAAAGGAACAGGGAAAGATCCTGAGGATCCTATTAAGTAGACAACTCAGGATAAAATCCAAAGAGGAGTTCTATAGGAGATCCAATCCAATCAAAAAACTGAAGATTCAGTTGATTTTTGGCCAATTGCTTCAGTCAGAGAATTCGAGAGAATTTGGGCAGTAAACAATCCGATTCTGAAGAGTTACAACATCACCTGAAATCAGATAATTCAGTACAGTCTCCTACTAAGGGGCTATGAGATGATATTTTTGAAGCATTGATGGATGCCGCTATTTCAGTAAAAGTGGGACAATTGTTGAAATAGTTCCTGACTTTAGTCAGGGATTCCTTAGGAAACTGACAAATCAAGTTAGAGAAAAGGATTTGTAGCAGAAGGAGGAAATGAGTCACATTTATATGGCACATATTGATTTTGGGGATGTAGCACCATTCGATGTGGACTACAAGGTTCCAATAATCAATATTTCAATTGGAAAAGTATATTTGTGAGATGTGAAAGTGGATGGAGGATTAGGAGTAAACATCCTTCCTGAATCATTTTGTAAGAAACCGAATTTAACCAAATGGGAAAATGCACCTTTTCAAGTGAAGATGGCAGACTAGAGAAGAGTGCAATCTTTAGGGATTCTCAGGAACCAAACCATAAGTGTTGCAAGATTAATCTTTATTGTGAATTTTTTGATTCTTTGATTGGAAGAAACAACCTGTTCCTATCCAATGATCCTAGGCAGACCATGGTTAAGGGAAACCAAAGTCAAACAACTTTGGGGTGCAGACATCATTGTTATCAAAAAGGGCAAGAAGAAGGTCAGGATGCAGATGATTCCTAGGAAAACCATTCCACTAGGTTTTAGATCTTTGTATGCAGAGGGCATCAACATGGGAGAAGCTATTGAAGAAGATGAGGAAGAAGAATTCCTTCAAAGGGAATAAAACAATTATTCCTATTTTTGAAGTAGATGTGCAAAAGATTGCAAATGCATTTCATAATCAGGTACAATCACCTGACATAAAACGGACAGAATGCAGAAATGATTCAGGTAACACAATCATTACAAAAAAGTTGCAAGAGGAGCAGGAAACAGTAGAAGCAATAAAGCATGTAGAGAGAATGTTTGAGGAGCAAATGTCAAAGAGTTCAAGGGTCAGAGAAGATGATTTAAGATATGAATTTGGGAGAGGAAAAAGAGCCCAAATTTGTCAGGTGTCTACTGAATTGGACCTGAATTTTAAGAGGTCATTGAAAACCTTATTGCACGAGTTTAAAGATGTTTTTGCCTAGTCTTATACTGATATGAAGGGAGCGGATCCAACAGTATGTCAACATAAAATCAATTTAAAAACTGATGCAGTACCAGCCAAACAATCGAGGTAAAGGATGAATCCTAACTATGCCAAATAGGTGAAGGAGGAAATAGATAAATTGTTGGAAGTAGGTTCCATCTATCCAGTGGATAAAGTAACTTGGTTGTCACCCATTGTGGTGGTTCCTAAGAAAAATGGCAAAATCAGAGTCTGTGTGGATTACAAAAAACTGAATGTTGCTACAATTACTGATCCATTTCCATTACCTTACTATGATACAATGCTAGATGCAGTTACATGATAGGAAATGTATAGCTTTCTGGATGGTTTTAGTGGCTATAATCAGGTCAATATGGCTTTGGAGGACATGGAAAAACTGCATTATTACAAAACATGCTTCCACAGTAATGAACTTTGGACTGAAGAATACACCACCAACTTTTCAAAAATGGGTCATGGAAGTTTTTAATCCTTACCTGACAACATTCATGAAAGTGTTTTTGGATGATTTTAGTGTCTCAAGAATAACATTTGTTTCATTTAAGGTTGTGTTTTCAAAAATGCAGGGAGGCTAGGATGTCACTCAACCCTACAAAGCGTGCATTTGCAGTGAAAAGGAGAATCTTGTTGGGTCACATAATTAGTCAAGAAGGCATTGCAATTGACGCCAAGAAGGTGGAAACTATTTTGAAAGCGCATGCTCCTAAAAATATCAAACAACTGAGATTGTTGGACAGGTTAAGTGGCATACACGGTTTTTGAGATACTTAGCTCATGTACGCTTACCCCTGACACATTTAACAAAAAAGAATGTGGATTTTTTCTGGAAGGAGGAGCAAGAAAGGGCTTTTACTCTATTGAAGAAAATGCTAGTAATTGCACCCATCTTAATTCCTCCAAATTGGAAAAAACCATTCCACGTATTTGTGGATGCTTCTCATTCAGCTAGTTGATGCAGGAAGCTGAAAAAGGTTGGTTTAAACCAATCTATTATGCAAGCAGGGTGTTGTCTTCTGCAGAAAGATATTATTCAGTCACTAAAAGGGAATGCATGGGGATGATTTTTGGACTTAAAAAATTCAAGTATTGTTGTTAGCCAATCAGGTAACCATTCATGTAGATCATCAAGCTTTGGTATATTTGGTGAACAAGCCACATTTGTCAGGAAGACTGGCTAGATGGGTTCTATTGATGCAGGAATTTGACTATACAATAATTCATAAACCAGGTCAGGAGCAGGTTATACAGATTATTTGAGCAGATTGGCTACATGTGAAGTTCCCACTCAGGCAATTGATGAATTACCTGATGCAAACCTGTTTCCAGTGTAGGTGATTCAAGACAAGGATTCATGGTATGCATATATGTTGTACTTTCTTCTTGAAGGTGTTTTACCAAGACAATGGTAGTTACAAACAAAAGAAACTTGCATGGAAAAGCAGGTCTTTACAATGATAATGGGAGTTTTGTACAAAAAGGGAATTGATCAGATTCTCAGGAGATGTGTGGAACACTTTGAATAGAATGCAGTGTCATCTAAAGCCCATTCAGGTAATGCAGGAGGTCATTTTTTTAGGGGATATCACAACAAAGAAAATCTTACAAACAGGTTTGTGGTGGCCATCAATTTTTAAAGATTCCCATCAGTTTGTGAAGTCATGTTTGACATGTCAAAGGGATGACAGACCCCTGAATGCTAATAGAATGCCTTTACAGCCTGTTCTACCACTTGAACCTTTTCAAAAATGGGGGTTAGATTTTGTGGGCCCTGTGAAGCCAACATCAAAGTTTACAGGGAACAAATATATTCTTGTGGCAACAGACTACTATACCAAGTGGGTAGAAGCACATGCAATGAAAGACAACATAGCAGAGAGTGTGGCTAAATTTATTTACAAAAACATAATGACTAGGTTTGGATGTCTAGTTGGATTGGTTTCAGATCAGGGAGGATATTTCATCAACAAGGTAATCGGGAAGCTTACTGAATATCACCTGATTATCCATAAGAAGTCCACAGTTTACTATTCATAGGCTAATGGTCAGGTGGAATCCACTAACAAAACTTTGGTAAGAATTTTGAGAAGAATTGTTTCAAAGAACATGAAAGACAGGGATACAAAATTGGATTCAGCGCTGTGGGCATTCAGGACAACATTCAAAGTAAGTACAGGGATGAAACCATTCAAGATGGTGTATGGTCTAGAAGCAATCATCCCAATGGAATTTGTTATTCCAAGTTTGAGAATTGCAATTTGGTACAAACCGTCAGGAGATGAGTTAACAATTTGTAGATAGGAGCAACTCATGAAATTGGAAGAAAGCAGAATTCAGGCTGCTTATGTAATTAAAGCCATTCAAAGGAGAAGACAGGATTGGGTAGACCAAAATATTAAATATAAATCATTTTCAAAAGGGGCTTGGGTCCTCATGTATAATAGTAGATTTGGCAAGAGATTGCAGAGGAGATTGGAGATTCAACATTTTTATTGACACATGCTCAAGGCAGAATTTTTTCAAAAGCAATCAATAGTTTTCGACTAAAACCCTTTGTTGGTAGGAACGTTCCTTTAAGGGTAAGGATAATGATGGTCTAGAGCATGTGGTAAATTTGATGGAGATTTACTTGATCTGTGCTGAGCGGTCATGTCGGGTAGATTCAAAAATCCAATTTAAAGGTTACCGTGAGAAAACTGATGAGCAAGCTGGCATGGGGACAAGGAGATCGGCGCAAAAATCTCTTCTTACGGCTCAGGCCATTGCAGCTGCAGATGTCATCATCGATGAAGAGATGTCAACTCCTCTTGAAGAATCACCACTTGCAATGGAGAGTGGTCCAGTTGACTACAACTTCCTTGACATGCGTCAGGAGTTAGATTTATAGGTGGTGGTACATAAAGAGTGGTCAAGAGGATTGGGTTACTTTAGTTTGCAATGTTACGCTGGAAACATTGGAAAAACAATCAATCCCTGATGACTTTGTTAAGTCATATTCAAGATACTAAAGGTAACATCTTTGGTAGTTTCTGGTTAGGCCCTAAATTAATATCTTCAGTATTTCACCTTCACTTGGAGGATGATAACTAAGTGGGTAGAGCTTTAGATGCCTTAATGGAGTTAGAATTTGGTTAGGCACAGGGGGACAGGGGTTATTACTCAGTAAGCAAATTGCAGAATCCCTACAAATCTCAGCAAATTAAATGTTTTTTTGGAAAATTTTGTGTTTTGGTAAAGCTTAAATACATTTCTAAAGAGAACTATGCTCTTCTTCATGCTGCAAAATGTGGTAGACAAATAGGTTGGGCCAACTTATTGTGTCAAAGGATAAGTTCAGAGGTGTTTCGGAAAAAGAAAAGAAAGGATAGATCTACCAAGATTGGGGCTTTCATGATTTCTTTACAGGTTCATGCTATGAGTATGACCACATTGGCGGGTTTAAGTGGCCAAGATTTTGTTTTTGGGGGACAGATTGAAGGTAACAAAGAAGCAGGAAGTGGGCAGTTCTCAAGCATAGCACAAGACAAAGAAACTGCAGAATTTTCATGACGAAGATAGGACGCTGTCAAAGACTGAGCAGGAGGAAGAAAATCTGTGGAAAATTTTGGGAGGTCAATTTGAAATTGATCTAGATACTTTGATGCAGACACCTAAACCCTTAGTAAATGTTGATGCAGCTCATTTTTTTTCTTCTAAGCCATCCTTGAAGTTGAAGAGGAGGAAAATGGAGAGTCCGCAATAGAAGTCAAACCGGATTTGGGGAAAGGTGTGCTGCTCAGTAAGTTTGGAAATCAAATTACAATTTTTGAGGTTTATAAAGCTCTTGACCTTGTTAGAAACTTTGCATAACAGAGCCAACTGAACAACTCAGTGCTCCAAAGAGAAAAGTTTCAGTTGGAAACTCAAATTACTCAACTACAGACTATTTCTAGACGAACTGAGGAGGATGCCAAGCTAATTTTAGACGAACTGAGGACTATTTCTAGACGAACTGAGGAGGATGCCAAGCTAATTTTAGATCAGGAGGGTATTATTGCTAATAAACTGAAGGATGACTTACTAAGTGCTAACAGTTTTGTGGAATTTTATAGGGGTCATTGCAAAGAAGGGAAAAGTTATGAGACATTATTCAGTCCTGGAAGGAACAGTGATCAACCTTAAATAATCAGTTGGAAATCTTGGGTAATGATTACTCTAAATTACAATCTGACAACAGTGTACTTTTGAGCAAGGTGCATGCTTGTCAGGAACTAGAAACAAAACTAAGGGAAATGTCTGATGAGGATTTGGATCTAGATGGTTGGTATTTGTTACCACATGATGTTGAAGTATTGAAGAATGAAGTCAAAAAACAAGGAGAATAGGTGTGGTTGGAATTAAGAAAGAGAATGGTCTCTTTAATAAATATTCCATACCAAAGTTTTGCAAAGGAAGAGCATCATGATGAGTATATACTTCTTCAAAAACAATATGATGATCTTAAAGAGGAGTTTGATGATCTCAAGGAGTAGAAACTTCAGATCTCTTTCAAGAGCAGAAAACTGAACGGGGCAGAGTCCATCAGATGAAGTTGGAACATGCACATGGCCTTGAGGGAAAAAAGGTAGAGACACATGAGGCTCTAAATCTAGATGTAACAACGCCTGATATTGAGCAGGTTACTGATATGACCCTGAGGGAGTTGGGAGGCAAGTACATGTGCTGTAGCAAAGGTTGTTCAATATAGTTTGGGTAAAAAATATGTAATTGGGAAGTTTCCAGATTCTCAGCAAGAGGAAAACTTGAAAAGCAATGAGGAGGAGGTTGCAATAACCATCGGGGATGAAACCAGACTCGCAGCATTGACATAGTCATCAGTTTCCTTGGAGGAGCCTGTGAAGGAGCTACCAGGGGATTCTGATATTCAGTCACTAGAATAGTGTTTTTTAACACTAATGGATGGGAGGTGTCTTATTGGTATAATATTATGTATTTATACAACTTGGATTCAATTCCAGGCACTGTACTTTGCATAGTGTTATCTAGTAAGCACTTGAAATTTTTTGTGGAACAAGGGATTAATGGGTGTCACGTCAAATGTTTTTTTGAGCCAAAAAACTTTTTGCCACCGGGATGTGCCATGTGTTAGCCTTAGATATTATTTTGGTTCAGTGTTAATTGAACCTTAGCCTTTAGTTTTCAGTTTTTAGTAAGAAATAGGCTTGTACCTCTTGGATTCTAAGGGAAGTTACTCTCGTGGCCTGTTGTTACACGATGTAAGAGAGAGAATGGAATGAATGAGGGGTTCTGGCTATGAAGTATTTTAGTTTTTGTCTATACTCTGTATTTAGTTTCTATTCTGTTCCTGAATCTGTACTGCAACCTGAACCTGTGCTGAAATGTGTTAATTCTGTATTGAAGTACTGAAATGATTTGTCTGGTAATTAGATGTAATTCCTCAACCCCCTAATGCCTCAATAACACTTGAAATGCCTCTTGCATGTGATTGGCTAGGCTTGGAGGGGTCTAATGAGCTTCAAGAAAGAGCTACAAGGGGGGGTAGACCAAAGCAAGAAGGGGAGTTACTTGGGGGGTATACTCTCCCACAAACACTCACACACACTATCATTGTGTGAAGTGCAAAGTGCAAGAGCTCCATCTCCTTCTCCAAACTAGTAGAGAAGTTGAGAGCCTGCACAACGCTCTTGGCTATGGAATTCAAATCCAACCAAGGGCCATGCTTCAATGCTTAAGCTTGCCATCTTCTCCATCTTCATTACTATGATATTATGTATGCTAGTAGCACGAAGAGTGATGATAAGTGTGGAACTATTGCTTTGTGCTATGGATGTTTCTTCTTCCTCTTTCCTACCCTCATTCCCTGCTAGCTCTCTCCACCTTTGAAGGTGTTTGAGGCCTTGGGAATAAGGCTCGAGATAGTTAATGCTTTTTGAAAATTATATGTTCTGCTCGTGATGCATGAAGCTTTTCATCTTCATTGCATCACCTAGGTCACAAGGAACACAAAGATTGTATTGTGCCAAGTCTCTCTTGATGTGAGAATCTATAATACAAAAGCCTATTGGAGGGGGGACCGGCTCCACGTAAATCCGGTCCTCAACTGTTGTCAAGTTCTCTTAACTCTCTCTCTTGCAAAAGTATTGTTCATGCCAAGTTAATTAAGTACTATGATTATGTTGCTACCATCAATTAAGTTCACCCTCTATGTTCTCAAAGTAGTATCACAAAAAATGCTCTCTTTAATTCTCTTAATTCTGCTATTCTCAAAGTTCATAGGCCATTTCCATTACATCTTTCCCTACTACAGCCTTTGCATTCATCATCTTCATTTATGATGGCATATCCCTTGTATTCATCCGTGTAATCATCATGCTCTTTGTGAGTCTTTCAATCACCATCCCTGTGGATACAAACCCTTCTATATTCATCCTCTCAGTCATGGTCTCTTCATCTTTCATACCTTCTCTCATGCTAATCATTTCTCTCACAATGCTCTCAGTCATGGTCTCTTCATCTGCCAAATGTTCTATCATGTCAATCATTTCTATCTTGATCGCCATCATTGTGTCGATTAAACATCAATGTGGACCATGGTTATATGTTTGGGCTAGGTGTCTTATCTTGTCACATTTCTTTAGTCTTGTTTCACACAAGGTCACGGATCACATTGGCCTACTAAGATTAGTGGAAGTTGGGAGCACTGAAATGAAAATGAGAATTAGTTGATACATTAGGTAATGCCCCCTATCAATGAGTAGAGAAGATAATCACTAAACAACACTATGGTATTGAAGTGGAGAATGATAGGGATTTGCATTAGGTACATTAGGTAACATCCCCTATCAAACAATGAGTAGTCAATACATTAGGTAACACCCCTATCAATGAGTAGAGAGTGAGCAACAAACAACACTATGGTATTGAAGCAAAGAATGATAAGGGATTTGCATATAATTTCCAATGTGTAAGGATGGCTCGTAATTTTGCGTTAACATAACTTTCACAAAGGTACATTGAAGAGAATAGGCATTGTTTTTTCAAAACTCACAATAGTGAGTGGATGTATTCTATTTCCCAAAAAAAATTGTACAGAGTAACCTCAAGCTCGTGACGAGTTTTGAGGGGTATCGAATTGCAAAGAAAAGCTATCAAGCCTCACAAAGAGGCAACCAAGTGCCTAGCTTCAGGTCAGCTCTAGCCCATCAAAATGGCGTTGATGACCCTACACCACTCATTTGATTCCTTCCCTTTACCAATGGAGATAATCACTTCCATCAAGAGAGACTTGGCACAATACAATCTTTGTGTTCCTTTTGACCTAGGTGATGCAATGAATATGGAAAGCTTCATGAATCATGAGCATAACATAGACTTTGCAAAAAGCATTAACTATCCCAAGCCTCATTCCCAAGGCAACACCTGCAAAGGTGGAGAGAGCTAGCAGGGAATGAGGGTAGGGAAGAGGAAGAAGAAACATTCGTAGGAGAAAGCAATAGTTCCTCACTTATCATCACTCTTCTTGCTAGCATACATAATAGCATAGTAATGAAGATGGAGAAGATAGTAAACTTAAGCATTGAAGCATGGATCTTGATTGGATTTGCATTCCATAGCTAAGAGTGGTGGTGTAGGCTCTCAACTTCTCTACTAGCTTGGAGAAGGAGATGGAGCTCTTACACTTTTCACTTCACACAATGAGACTGTGTGTGAGTGTATGTGGGAGAGTATCCCCCCCAAGTAACCCCCCTTCTTGCTTTGGTCGACCCCCCCTTGTAGCTCATGCTTGAAGCTCATTGGACCCCTCTAGGCCTAGCCAATTACATAATTAAATCAACTAAATTATCATTGGACCCCTTGGGAGGCTATCCAATAGGATTCAAGCACACCTTCAGGGCAACATGGGTAGGGGCTTGACATGTGTCCTTACTACTCTTAGGCTTGGGCTTACCTTATGTGTGTGTGTGTGTATGTGTGTGTGTGTGTGTTCTCTCTCATCTCCCTAGCTTTAGGGCTTGCCCCCTCCTTTGTAGGGATGTTGTTGACTTTTGGAACACAAGCACCTTAGTCAGCAAGAACGACAAAGCACCTCAAGCTTGGGTAGTGTTCCCACAAGCACCTAAAGCTCCCTAGTCGGCAAGCACAACAAGCACCTCAAGCATCTTAGTCAGCAAGCATGATAAGCACCTCAAGCAAACAAATCTTTCCGACAAACAAATGAGGTGGGAAAATTTTCTTTCGTAATTTAATTTGTATAATGCTCACGCTGCTGGTAAGCACAATCAAGTGGCCAATTCACTTTCACGACGACCAAAAGTTAATGCGGTGTCTATAGCAACTCACAATAATCTATCTTCTACAATAAATGAGTAAGCTACTGACCCTGACTTTAGAGACATAATGTCAGCCCTTGCTTTGGGGAAGAAAGAGGAACCATTCACCTTGCAGGATGGTTACCTTCTCCACGGCAATAGTCTATGTGTTACCCACTCCCTTCGGGAGAAAGTCATGTATGAATCCCATGCTCCTCCTTGTTCGGGGCATAGAGGCATTCAACCTACTCTTCGAGGAGTAGAGACGTATTTCTATAAGCCTACCATGAAAGTGAACATACAAGAGTATGTTTCAAAACGTGTGGTATGGGAGAGTATATCCATGGATTATATCTTTGGATTACCCAAGTCTATCCATGGGAATATGAGAATATGGACAATAGTCAACAAGTTTAGCAAGTAAGCACACTTTATTCCTGACAAAAAGACTATTAAGGCACACCAAATGGCAGATTTTGAAACACCATGGATTTCCAACATCCATCGTGTCCGATAAAGATCCCAGAATGACTAATAATTTTTGGAAAGGTCTCTTTGAATATCTAGGTACAAGATTGAATTTCTCTTCGGACTACCACCCACAAACGGATTGCCAAAGAGAGATAGCCAATCTTACGATACTTGATCTACTAAAGACTTATGTTACAGAAGTAGATCAACGCTCACAATGGGAAAAGTACTTACCTCTTGTAGAGTATGCGCACAATAATACTGTACATAATTCTACGAGAAAAGCATCTTTTGAAATCATTGAGGGAAGACCTAAAAGTTTCTTGCTACTTAAAGGACATGGGAAGATCTTCGATGCCAATGAATATAGCCGTGACCTACAAGAATCTTTTCAAAAGATTAAGGAGGCTATATCTATCTCTCAAAAAAGGCAAAAAGCTACTGTTGACAATCACAGAAGGGCCTTAACGTTCAGAGAAAATGATTGTGTCTTACTTAAGTTTCCCAAGGCTTGATTGAGGCAAACGATGGGCAAAAATACTACGGGCCATCAAAAGTATTATGCTAAACTAGCAAAACAGATACTATGGTCCTGATCAAATTTTCAATGAGATGGATTATCAACTCAAGTTGCCTAACCATTGGCTCATGCACAATGCTTTTCATGCGAGCCTACTTAAGCCCTACAAAGGAGATCCACCAAGTGAACCAATTATTGAAGACCCTCCCAAAATCGACGACCAAGAAGAGGTGCTACAACCCAAAGCTATCCTTCGGCATGACGACAAGGGACTACGACATGGTAAGATTATTCGATGGTATCTTATTAAGTTCAAAAATTATATTTTTGAAGATGCTAGATGGATGCAAGGAATATAGCTTAAGGATAGTATGAACCTTGTCAATGCTTACAATGCTACATTAGAGTAAGCAAATGTACAAATTTCCTTCAAATGACCAATGTTTTTCTCTTATAAGACTAATTCTCTTTTCATTGTGCACAAATTTAAGTAGTTTTCATGCTTAGAATCATGTTTGTAAAGACGGCGTCTCTCAAACACCAAGTAGAATTTGTACTTTCGGAGAATGAAATGGACTAAAGAGCAGACATGCTTGCGGCATCTATGTCTCCCAAGCACCAAATAGATTAATCATCCATCTTGGAAAGATGTCGTAGGGTAAGAAACATTGACTAATGGCTCAGCTTTATCTCTTCTACCTCATAGTCAAGGACGATTATGATTTCAAGGGAGAGGTAATGTTATAAAATCTAATATCTAACCAACCCAAATTATTTTCTCATATTAAACTAATCATTCAATGTGGGAGAATAGACGGGAACAAGGATTAGAATATAGACATGTGCTTACGGGTCTATCTCAACAATGGGCTAATGGTAAACGGGTTCAAATGAGAGATGGTCTATCAAAGAGCAAGGCTAGCCAATAGAGCATAAAAACCTTAGGGCTAGCTTCATTAAAGACCTCCAATGTTAGGGTTAAAAGTCCTTTGAGCTTAGGTAAGCTAGGGCTGTGATTGAGGTGGGAACCTTGCCCAAGCTTAAGGTGTTGGTCGTTCTTGGTGACTAAGATTCTTGATATGCTTGTGTCGTGCTTGCTACTAAGATGCTTGAGGTGCTTGCCGAGTAGGGAGCTTGAGGTGCTAGTGGGAACACTACCCAATCTTGAGGTGCTTTGTCGTGCTTGCTAACTAAGGTGCTTGTGTTCCAAAAGTCAATAACATCCCTACAAAGGAGAGGGCGAGCCCTAAAACTACGGGGTTGAGAGAGAACACACACACTTACACACATAAGGTAAGCCCAAGCCTCAAAAGGCAACAAGGACACATGTCAAGCCCCTACCCATGTTGCCCTTAAGGTGTGCCTCAATCCTATTGGATAGCCTCCCAAGGGGTCCAATGATAATTTAGTTGATTTACTTAATTGATTTTGCATTTATTAAGTCCCCTCTCTCAAAGGGAAAAGGTTGACACTTGTCCCAAGGCTAGCATGCTTGCTTGATATGCACCCTGCATGTGATGGTCAGGCTTGAAGGGGTCCAATAAGCTTCTTTCATGAGCCAGAAGAGGGGATCGACCAAAGCAAGAAGGGGGCTAGTTTGGGGGGTAGACTCTCGCACACACACTCACACAGACTTTTATCGTGTGAAGTGCAAAGTGCAAGAGCTCCATCACCTTCTCCAAGCTAGTAGACAAGTTGAGAGCCTACACAAACACTCTTGGCTATGGAATGCAAATCCAACCAAGAGCCATGCTTCAATGCTTAAGCTTGCCATCTTCTCCATCTTCATTATTATGCTATTATGTATGCTAGCAAGAAGAGTGATGATAAGTGAGAAACTATTTCTTTGTCCTATGAATTTTTCTTCTTCCTCGTCCCTACCCTCATTCACCGCCGCTAGCTCTCTCCACCTTTGACGGTGTTTGAGGCCTTGGGAATGATGCTTGGGATAGTTGATGCTTCTTGCAAAGTCTATGTTATGCTCGTGATGCATGAAGCTTTCCATATTCATTGCATCACCTAGGTCACAAGGAACATAGAGATTGTATTCTACCAAGTCTCTCTTGATGGGAGAATCTATAATACAAAAGCCTATTGGAGGGGGACCGGCTCCACATAAATCTGATCCTCAACCATTGTCAAGTTCTCTAAACTCTCTCTCTTGCAAATGTATTTTTTAGCAAGTTAATTAAGTACTATGATTATGTTGCTACCATCAATTAAGTTCACCCTCTATGTTCTCAAAGTAGTATCACAAAAATGCCCTCTTTAATTCTCTTAATTCAGCTATTCTCAAAGTTCATAGGCCATTTCCATTACATTGATATTAGAGCATTTGGTTTCTCTTTTCTTGCTTAAGAAGAGAGGTCCTTAAGTAGTAGCCTATTCATGGTTGATTTTGTTAATTATATTAGGGTAACTTGGTATGGGATCTATTATCGATTTTGTTGAGCCCACTATGTGGTATATGGTGCACACCTCGAGAGCTTTGGTCTTAATAATGGGGTCTTTTTAGACTTGCCAACGGCTTTACCATTGTTGAGCCATAAGAAGTCTAAAAGGAGCTATCCCTTGGCAACTTTGCAATATTAGACCCACTCCACTACTCTCTATAATTAACCAAATCGAGCCGTGGGTGTAGATACTTAAGTGCTGATTTTCAAAGGCTAAGAGGAGTAGCAACTAAGGTTTTGGATTGCCAAAGAATACACTAAGTAAACACATAAGTTTAATTAACATCGCTAACAATAACCAAGAGAGTAGAATGAACATTGATAACTTCGATTTTGCACATGGAGGTGGTAATGATGAGTCCCCATTTTTGTTAATTATCTTGTTACTTGGTTGCAACAAGCTATGGGCAACCCTGCTTTGCAAGCCAAAGTTACGCAACAACTTCACCCTTATCGGATTTCCCCTCCTCTTGGAGAGGAGGGGAAAGCTTAGGAGGCTGCTTGATGAGACCCCCAAAAGATGACGCTCTCCCACAAGAGGAGGAATCCAAAGAACGGAAAAGTAATGAATCCTTAAGTTCCTCTAAAGATGTGGCTCCACAAAGATGGTGGTCTAGATGGTCACCAACTCCTCCCAAGAGGAAACGATCAATCCACAATCCTTCTTCTCGTCACTCCATGGCAAAAGCTCAAGAAGTAGGGAGGAAAGAGTGTCTCTTTCTCACCTGTGATGGCACATTTAGTGCTACCAACAAAGTATTGGCCTTCATCTAGCAATTTGATGCGACCTTTGGAGACGAGGGCTTCATGGAGTCCTTCAAGCTACGTCATGTAGCTATGCACTTCCAGAAATTGGCTCGTCAATGGCGGGCTAGACTTCGTGGCAGCTGCGAAGCCCCAATGACATGGAAAACTTTACGAGTTTTCATCATGAAGCAATTCTTTGCAAGCGATGCAAAGGAAAAAGTGCTTACCGATGCTGCAATTTGAAGCTTCTCTCTCATGAGTCTATCCACACATATGTAAACAAGTTTCGGGATTTACATCTCAAGGCTAATGTCTTTCAAAAGATAGACTTTGCCAAGCAAAGGCAAGAATTCTCTACGAGATTACCTGAAGAGATGGCCGAGTCATCAACTCTCTCTCTTGTAAAAGTATTGTTCATGCCAAGTCAATTAAGTACTATGTTTATGTTGCTACCATCAATTAAGTTCACCCTCTATGTTCTCAAAGTAATCTCACAAAAAATGCTCTTTTTAATTCTCCTTCCGCTATTCTCAAAGTTCATAGGCCATATGCACTTCCAAAAATCGGCTCGTCAATGGTGGGCTAGCCTTCGTGGCAACGGTGAAGCCCCAAAGACATGGGAAACTCTACGAGTTTCCATCATGAAGCAATTTCTTGCAAGTGATGCAAAGGAAAAAGTGCTTATCGAATGGCGTAGTTTGAAGCTTCTGTCTCATGAGTCTATCCACAAATATGTAGACAAGTTTTTGGATTCACATCTCAAGGCTACTGTCTTTCAAAAGACAGAGTTCACCGAGCAAAAGCAACAATTATGTGCGGGATTACCTAAAGAGATAGTCGAGTACGTTAACTTTCAACGGCCTGGTTTTATCACTGAAGTAATCCACCACACCATGGTTGCTTCGCGCATCAATTTCCAACAAGGGGCTAGACGAAATATCAAGCCCATGGAAAATAAAGACAAGAGTGATGCAAAGGGGAAAACCAATGCCCAAAAGTCTTCCCAAGGAAATTCCAACAACAACAACAACAAAATTGGTCCAAGGAGAAAAGGGTTTACAAAGGTAAAAACAAACTCTCTCTTGAAGATCTTGAAGCTTTTCGCAAGGACCATACATGTTTTAAGTGTGGGGAGTAAGGACATGGCTATCGTTCTTGCCCCAAGAGAAATGCCCGCAATGAGACTCTTAGAGCTTCCACTATCTAAGTCCCAAAAGAGGATTCTCATTTCAAAGGATCATTCCGGGGAAAGGTAAGGTAGCATGATGCCTTCATCTTGTTTGACCCTCGCTCTACTCACAACTTCATATCAACAGAGTTGGCCACCAAGTTGGGCATTCAAGCTTTTGAGATGGGAGATACTGTAACGGCCAACACCACTTTCAAGGGACAACAAGCTCCGTTACTTTCTTGATTGGGAAGTTGAGGCTTTGTGTTCAAAGCTATGTCAACAAAGAAGACTTTTCATCTTTTCTCTCCAACAGGAGGATGCTATCCTAGGGGCACTATGGTTCAACCGCATGGTTGCCAACATGAAGTTCTCTGAAAGGAGAATCTACTTCATCTACAAGAAAAGAGCATGTATATAGATGCTAGTGAGTCTGGTTGTACTATACCACTTGTAAATCCTCTTGCTTTTGATAAATCAATAAAGAGCTCAGGTTCTGCGTACATGATTTTTGTCAAAGAGTCCCTAAAAGGTCCTAATGTTTCATCAAATGTAAATGATAGAAATCAAGAAGAGTTAGAATTGTCTGATTTTCTAAAAGGATTCCAAGATGTGTTCATCAATGATATCCCTATGGACTTACCTCCAAAATGAGGGGATGATGACCATTGAATTGAGCTACTACCAGGAAGCTCCCACCTAACAAGCCTCCCTATCGAGTTTCCAACCTCAACAAGAGGAGATCATGAGGCAAGTACAAGAATTTGTAGACAAAGGGATGGTGAGGCCTAGCTCCTTGCCTTTCTGTTCTCCAGTCCTTTTAGTGCAGATGGTACATATCGTATCTGTGTGGACTATTGAGCACTAAACCGTATCACTATCAAAAACGATTTCCCATGTCTCGGTCGGAAGATATGTTTGATAAGCTACAAGGCTCTACCTACTTCAGTAGGATTGACCTTGAAAGTGGCTATCATCAAATAAGGATAGTGGATGAAGATATCCTAAAGACCGTGTTTTGTACAATGTTTGGTCTTTATGAATATCTACTCATACCTTTTGGCTTGACTCTTGCACCCACCATGTCCAATTGTCCAACGGAGAAAATCTTTAGACCCTACCATATATTCACTGGAGTGTTCTTTGATGATATCATAATCTATGCCAAGTCCTTGGAGGAACACAAGCAACATCTCCTAGTGATTTTTCAAGCATTGAGGGAGAACAAGCTTTTTCTCAATCTGAAAAGTGAATTTTTCCTTCAAGAGATTCAATACTTAGGTCATATTATCTCTCAAAATGGTATCCGTATGGATCCATCAAAGTTGGAGGTAATAAAAGCATGGCCCAATCCAAGGAATATACATGAGCTAAGAAGCTTTATTGGTATGTGTGCATACTATAGATGCTTCATAGAAAAATTCTTGCAAATATAACGAGCATTACATGACTTAACAAATAACAACATTAAGTATTCATGGACTGCTAAGGAGCAAAATGCTTTATAGATGCTTCATCGAAAAATTCTTGCAAATATAACGAGCATTACATGACTTAACAAATAACAACATTAAGTATTCATGGACTGCTAAGGAGCAAAATGCTTTTGACAAGCTTAAAGAGAAGCTTACCTCCCAACCAATCCTTATGCTTCCGGATCTCTCAAAGCTATTTGAGGTCCAATGTGATGCTTTTGGTGATTGTCTTGGCTCAGTCTTGCTTTAAGAAGGGCATGCCATAGCATATGAGAGCCGAAATCTCAATACGAATGAACGGGTCTTGGCATTTATAAGAAAGAGCTTTTAGCTATTCTACATGTCCTAGACACATGGAAGCACTATTTATTGGGGACTCCATTCATTTTACGAATATACCATCAAAAGATCAAGTACTTCATGACACAGACAAAGCTTTCCAACAAACAAATGAGGCGGGAAAATTTCTTTCGCAATTTAATTTTTCATATTGCTCACATTGCTGGTAAGCACAATCAAGTGGCCGATGCACTTTCACGAAGACGACCAAAAGTTTATGCGATGTCTATAGCAACTCACAATGATCTATCTTTTATGATAGATGAGTATGCTACTGAATGAATTTAGAGACATAATGTCAGCCCTTGCTTTGGGGAAGAAAGAGGAACCATTCACCTTGCAGGATAGTTATCTTCTCCACGGCAATAGGCTATGTGTTACTCACTCCCTTCGTGTGAAAGTTATGTATGAATCCCATGATCCTCCTTATTCGGGACATAGAGGCATTCAACCTACTCTCCGAGGAGTAGAGACATATTTCTATTGGCCTACCATGAAAGTGGACATACAAGAGTATGTTTCAAAATGTGTGGTATGCCAAAAGACCAAGTATGATAGAGAGAAGGTACCTGGATTACTCCAGCCATTGCCTATTCCAAATTCACCGTGGGAGAGTATATCATGGATTTTATCTTTGGATTACCCAAGTCTATCCATGGGAATACGGGAATATGGACAATAGTTGACATGTTTAGCAAACAAGCACACTTTATTCCTGTCAAAAAGACTATTAAGGCACACCAAATGGCAACTCTCTTCATATCATAGATTTCCAAACACCATGGATTGCCAACATCCATCGTGCTAGATAGAGATCCTAGAAGGACCAGTAATTTTTAGAAAGGTTTCTTTGAAAATCTAGGTACAAGATTGAATTTCTCTTTGGCCTATCACCCACAAACGGATGGCCACAGTGAGATAGAGAATCTTACGATACTTGCTCTACTAAAGACTTATGTTACAGAAGTAGATCAACGCTCACAATGGGAAAAGTTCTTACCTCTTGTAGAGTATGCATACAATAATATTGTACATACTTCTACGTGAAAAGCACCTTTTGAAATCATTGAGGGAAGACCTAAATGTCCCTTGCTACTTAAAGTACATGGGAAGATCTTGCTCTGCCGATGAGTATAGCCATGACCTGTAAGAGTCTTTTCAAAGGATTAAGGAGGCTATATCCATCTCTCAACAAAGGCAAAAAGTTGTTGCTAACAAGCACAGCAAGGCCTTAACATTCAAAGAAAATGATTGGTTCTTACTTAAGTTTCCCAAGGCTTGACTGAGGCAAACGACGGGCAAAAATCCTACCGGCCATCAAAAGTATTATGCTAAGCTAGCAAAATGATACTATGGTCCGTTTCAAATTGTGAAGCCACTCAATGAGATGGATTATCAACTCAAGTTGCCCAACCATTGGCTCATACACAATGCTTTTCATGCGAGCCTACTTAAGCCCTACAAAGGAGATCCACCAAGTGAACCAATTATTGAAGACCCTCCTGAAATCGAAGACCAAGAAGAGGTGCTACAACCCAAAGATATCCTTCGGCATGACGACAAGGGACTATGACATGGTAAGATTATTCGACGGTATCTTATTAAGTTCAGAAATTATATTTTTGAAGATGCTAGATGGATGCAAGGAATACAGCTTAAGGATAGATGAACCTTGTCAATGCTTACAATGCTACATTAAAGTAAGCAAATGTACAAATTTCCTTCAAATGCCAATGTTTTTCTCTTATAAGACTAATTCTCTTTTCATTGTGCACTAGTTTAAGTAGTTTCATGCTTAGAATCATGTTTGTGAAGACGACATCTCTCAAACACCAAGGAGAATTTGTCACTCTACTTTCGGAGAATGAAATGGACTAAAGAGCAGACATGCTTGCGGCATCTATGTCTTCCAAGCACCAAATGGATTAGTCATCCATCTTGGAAAGATGTCGCAGGGTCTAAAGGGATCCTCTACTAGCTAAGAAACATTGACTAATGGCTCCGCTTTATCTCTTCTACCTCATAGTCGAGGAAGAGTATGATTTCAAGAGAGAGGTAATGTCTTAAAATCTAATATCTAACCAACGCAAATTATTTTCTCATATTACAATAATCATTCAATGTGGAAGAATAGATGGGAACAAGGGTTAGAATATAGACATGTGCTTATGGGTCTATCTCAACACAGGGCCAATGGTAAATGGGTTCAAATGAGAGATGGTCTATCAAAGAGAAAGTCTAGCCAATGGAGCTTAAAGACCTTAGGTTAGATTCATTAAAGACCTCCAATAATAGTGTTAAAAGTCCTTTGAGCTTAGGTAAGCTAGGGCTATGCTTGAGGTGGGAACCTGGACCAAGCTTGAGGTGCTTGTCGTGCTTGCTGATAAGATTCTTGAGGTTCTTATCGTGCTTGTCGACTAGAGCTTGAGGTGATTGTGGCAACACTACCCAAGCTTGAGGTGCTTTGTCGTGCTTGCTGACTAAGGTGCTTGTGGTCCAAAAGTCAACAACATCTCTACAAAGTAGGAGGCGAGCCCTAAAGCTAGGGAGATGAGAGAACACACACACACACACACACACACACACACACACACACACACACACACACACACACACACACAATAATTGGAACACAGAAGTCATAATGACAAAGCGCTCTGGGAAGGTACACACATAACACCCACTCAAATTCTCACCCCTCTCACACACATGATGGGAATGTTGACCCCTGGCATATGGTTCGACACTTCAGGCCCTGGTTTTTTTTTGGTTCTACCTCTTGTTTGCCATACTCGGTTCATGGATTGCATATGGAAAGGTATACATCTTTTGACACACACACACACACACACACACACACACACACACACACACACACACACACACACACACACACACACACACACACACACACACACACACACACACACACACGCACATAGTATATAGAACACAACGTGCAAGCTAAGGTACACCTTGGGATATTATAGACACACAACTACACAAAACACACACATACTCATGAAGTACTGAGCAAAAAATTGAACTAAAATTAGTTAACATGCCTCCACTAACCATGTCACAGGCTACGACATCATTGGCGGAGGAGTAATGGATGGACGGATACCGCCAAAGTAGGATGGATTTCAAAAAACCCCCCCTTTTTTTAACCATGTACCAGCATTTTTATCTTGTAACTGATTTTGAATTTTCAAAAGCATGTATGCACCCTTGATTGTATCCGTTTTACCCAACATTAAGTAAATAATTGGCATCTCTCAAGTCTACCTGGCATATATCGGGATTAACTGACAAATTAATTGTGTTGTTATCCGCAAAATTAAGGGGTGTACGAACCTATGTCTGGTACCAGCACAATCGTTGGATTCAGTGTCAATAGGTCTCACTGTATGGGAAGTAGCTTAATCATACAATAAAAGATTATGCCACTTGGGGCATTAAAATTAAATTTGGTAATATAGCAAGAGAAGAAAAGACTGCAATAAAGGAATACATGTCTATACTTGGCATAATTTAAGAACTAGGGTCGTTAAGTATCCAAGCTGGATACGATATGGAGCAGCGCTGGCAAGTTGCTATGCAAGCCTTTACGGCTACCCACACAAGGGCCTTTAAGGCACCACTTACCCATCACCTATATAGAAACGCTACGGCATGCTCACAATTGCTGTGAAGCAGAAAATTCGAGAGCCTATAACACACTGCTGCAGAGGTTTTGCTAAGGCAGTACCTTTTATGAGTTGCGCTATTAGCAGCATAACACTAGCAATGATATTACCTTTTATAAGTTGCGTTATAAGCAACATACACTTGTGCTGATTCTCAGATTGCGCTAACTCACCATAGAGAAGCACAAGTGCCATCATTCCTAAACTACACCAACGGCAATACTGCGCAACAATATCCTCCGGCAAAGGGTGGAACCTCATACCCGCCTTATATTCACAGCAAAACAAGCAAGCAGGTAGAAAGTTTTTTGGTTTTGAGAAGCTTCTTTCGCATACATAATCAATGGATCTCCTTCATTTCTGTCATGTTACATGCACAATAGCAAATCAATTGCGATGTTTTTGTATTTGAAAGCTCATACACACAGTAGGTAGAGGTTAAACTGCATACAAAAAAGATTGCTAACTACACGGATGTGAGTAGATAATACAATCGAGTTGGGCTCAAATATGGAACCAACATCAGAGTGTACACACGCTTAACTGTAAATGCAATGATGGTCATGACCATATTCACGCACTTACTCATACGGTTTGCCATAATTATGTGTGTACGGCTCGGCAGGCGTGTACTAAAGCGTAAGCATATAAACACATTAAAGCATCATAAGTAAATACCAATGAGTTGGTCTCGAGTATAGAACCAACATCAGAGGTTACACACATGAAAATGTAAGTATGGTGATGGCCATAACCATAAGCATGCACTTACTCATATGGTATAGCATACTCATATGGTATACATAATGATTGGATAGTTGAAGAAGCAGTTTCAAGTGGAACATTGTCTTGAACATTAAGTGGAAAGGCGTATCACTATGGATGGCTACTACAAGCACTAACCAGGTGATTTGATACACAAAGCCTCGCATACAAATGGGTTTAAACAGTGGTGGCAAAAAACAGTCTTTTGCTTTTTTCCTTATCAGTTTGTTAGAAGTATTATCTTGCATAAAAATGTATCAAAAGTTTGAAAGAGGATATATGACAACCTCCTGTGAGGATAGATGTCATGATGTAAAACTGGTTTTTTTGAAAAAAGAAAGGAGTTACAAACAGAATGCTGCCGAAATGTTTGAAATTTTTGGTTTTTAGTTACAAATTGGAATGATAACTTACAAACCATAGAGATATGAATTGCCCGAAGGCAGCATATAGTAGAAAATCTAAAAAACATAAGCTCATATATGTAATCATTGGGGGTTTGATGATTGTGGTCTAACATTCAATATGTAAAAGAGTTGGGATGCATATAGGACAACCTCCTATATGTAACATTCAATGTGTAAAAGAGTTGGGATGCATATAGGACAACCTCCTGTAAGGATATAGGTCATTAGATAAGAGGTTCTTTCTTGAGAAAATAATGGTTGTACAAACAGAAGGCTGCCGAATATTTCACAAGCTAGATGTACTTATATAAAAAATAAGGCGGAATTAAGAACCATAGAGCTAAGGATGCCCATAGGACAACAGGTAGTGTAAAGATCTATGACTACTAAACTCATGTGTGTAACCATGGTTTGTTTTGATTACTACCTAGCATTTAAAAGTGTGAAGGAAGGTATATGCCAACTTCCTTGATGAATAAATGTCATATGCTAAATTCTATGAATTTATACAGAAGAAGTGGGTACAATTGTTTTTGCAAACAAGAAGTGGTTTTTAGCTACTTTTCTTTAAGATTTTTATCTAAGAATGGAGTAATGATTTCAATTGGGATATATGACAAAACTTATGAGGACAGGTAGCAGTGTATAAGAAAGTTTTTTTTGAAAAGGGAACGGTTTTTCAAGTGAAATGCTGCCAAAATTTTCACAAATTAGTTATAACTTGCAAAGCATAATTAGGAACCACAAAGGTAGGGCTACCCTTACGGCAACATCTGGTATAGTAGCCAAGAATGCTCAACTCATAAGTGTAACCATTGGTGACAAACAGGGATACAGACAGACAGCTAGGATGAGCATCACTCGAGATGAATTTAAGCTACAACAGATTCGGGACAAGCTCATGGCAGCCCATAAAGGAAAAAGCGAACCAAGCCAATAGCAATTAGAGACCCCATTTCCAAACCTTGTAAACCTATTAAAAATTTCATAGACCATGACCGACCCTACTTACATAGACAAGCCAAGGAGAACATAACATACAAATAGGAGTATGGTTGGGGTCTAGGGTGTGACAGTGATAACAAGCAGTGGGGATTGCTTGATATACCTGTCACCCATTTAGTGCAAATTAATTCTAATTAATTATACTTGTGGTTGGTTGGCAGGTAAAGATCCTCGCATTCATCTACTAGGAGTTCTGGCTAAAAACTCCTAGTTTTTCATGTATCGAAGTATCTTGTGATAAGTTTCATATAAAAAAAGATTCTACTTTGATTTGGTCTTTACAGAACATGGTAAGTGCAAACAATATTTAAGTTCTCTCAGTATATGATTCTAAATGATGCGATTTTTCAATCAAACACACACACACACACACACACACACACACACACACACACACACACACACACACACACACACACACACACACACAAGGTAAGCCCAAGCCTCAAGAGGCAGAAAGGACACATGTCAAGCCCCTACCCATGTTGCCCTCAAGGTGTGCCTGAATCCTATTGGATAGCCTCCCAAGGGGTCCAATGATAATTTAGTTGATTTGATTAATTGATTTTTCATTTATCAAGTCCTCTCTCTCAAAGGAGAAAGGGGGACACTTGTCCCAAGGCTAGCATGCTTGCTTGATATGCACCTTGCATATCATTGGTCAGGCTTGAAGGGGTCCAATAAGCTTCTTTGATGATCAGAAGAGGGGGTCAACCAAAGCAAGAAGGGGGCTAGTTTCGGGGGTAGACTCTCCCACACACACTCACACACACACACACACACACACACACACACACACACACACACACACACACACACACACACTCATTGTGTGAAGTGCAAAGTGCAAGAGCTCCATCTCCTTCTCCAAGCTAGTAGAGAAGTTGAGAGCGTACACCAACACTCCTTGCTATGGAGTGTAAATTCAATGAAGAGCCATGCTTCAATGCTTAAGCTTGCCATCTTCTCCATCTTCATCACTATGCTATTATGTATACTAGCAAGAAGAGTGATGATGAGGGAGGAACTATTTCTTTTTCCTATGAATGTTTTGTCTTCCTCTTCCCTACCCTCATTCCCTGCTAGCTTTCTCCACCTTTGAAGGTGTTTGAGGCCTTGGGAATGAGGCTTGGGATAGTTAATTCTTTTTGCAAAGTCTATGTTATGCTTGTGATGCATGAAGCTTTCCTTCTTCATTACATCACCTAGGTCACGAGGAACACAAAGATTGTATTGTACCAAGTCTCTCTTGATGTGAGAATCAATAATACAAAATTCTATTGGAGGGGGGATCGCTGGCTCCACATAAATTGTCATAAAATCTAATATCTAACCAACCCAAATGATTTTCTCATATTAAACTGATCATCTAATGTGGGAGAATAAATGGGACCAAGGGTTAAGATATAGACATGTGCTTATAGATCTACCTCAACACGGGGCCAATTGTAAAAGGGTCCAAATGAGAGATGGTCTATCAAAGAGCAAGGCTAACCTATGGAGCATAAAGACCTTAGGGTTAGCTTCATTAAAGACCTCCAATAGTTAGTGTAAAATTCCTTTGACCTTAGGTAAGCTAGGGCTGAGCTTAAGGTGGGAACTCGGCCCAGGCTTAAGGTGCTTGACGTGCTTGATGACTGAGATGCTTGTGGTGCTTGTTATGCTTGAGATGCTAGGGTTGTACTTGAGGTAGGAACCTGGCCCAAGCTTGAGGGGCTTAAGGGCCAATCTTGTAGTGGGAACCGGGTCCAAAGTTGAGTGGATTGAGGTGTGCAAAAGTCAACACTAATCCCTACAAGGATGAGGTGAGCCCTACAAGAGGGGCGATGAGAGAGAACACCCACACACTCACTCAAGGGAAGCTTGGTACAAAGAAAGCAAAAGGGACACTTGTCAAGTCCTCCTCATGTTTCCCTCATGGTGTGGCTAAAGCCTATTGGTTGGCCACCAAGGGGTCCAATGATAATTTAGAAGACTTAAATAATTATTTTTACATTTATCAAGTCCTCTCTCTCAAAGTGAAAAGGGTTTTCCCAAGGCTACCCTTGTTACTTGATTTACCTCCTGCTTGTGATTGGCTAGGCCTGGAGGGATCCAATGAGCTTCAAGCATGAGCTACAAGGGGGGGGAGGGGGGAAGAACAAGTAGGGGGCCTGCGTAGGGGGTATACTCTCCCACACACACTTACACACACTCTCATTGTGTGAAGTGCAAAGTGCAAGAGCTCCCTCTCCTTCTCCAAGCAAGTAGAGATGTTGAGAGCCTACACCAACACTCTTGGCTATGGAATGCAAATCCAACTAAGAGCCATGGTTCAATGCTTTAGCTTTCCATCTTTTTCATCTTCATTACTATGCTACTATGTATGATAGCAAGAAGAGTGATGATAAGTGAAGAACTAATTCTTTCTCCTATGAAACGTTTCTTCTTCCTTTTCCCTACCCTCATGGCGATGGCGAAGCCCCAAAGACATGGAAAACTCCATGAGTTTCCATCATGAAGCAATTATTAGCAACAAGCTAACACGAATACCATGTTTCGGAGCTCTCATTGTAAAACATTTATTATTTTTGATAAATCGAGAATATTGTAACTCTTATTTTTTGGATAAACCTTGTAATTGATGAGCCAGGGCTACAAGCTTCCATATTGTATCAATCTGTCATTTCCATCTTTAGTTAGAGCTCCCAGATTATTAGTTTTGACCACCAAAAACCTTGGGTAAGGTATAAAAGCCAATTTTTGTAAGTTATTTGTAAGTTTTGGATAATGAAATACACAGCGTGAGCTAACAGCACTCACTTCTCTCCTTCTCGTGCTTCCTACTTCCTCCCCGGTTGTCACATTGTAGTCGCATTTGTTGCATTGCAACCGCAAGTAAGAGCTCTACACATTGACGCAAACACATCACAGTAATTCGTAGCTTTTGACGTCGCCGACTTGCGGCCTAATTTTATCATAAGTATGAATTTACACTTCACAATAAAAAACTAAGCATAGGTGGGTATTGGGGCATCATTACTAAGCATTTAGGTGCATTTTGGGTCGAAAACGACTAGGTCAAAAATCCAGTGCTCTTAATAATCTCACGATTTTGGCACTTGACCTAAAGGGGGTTTGAGACCATAAGCATGTGTGCTTAGGTCTTATGAAATTTTCCTAATAGTTTCGTTATGTTTGGATGTCATTTGATGCTGGATGTGATTTGTTTGCCAATGAGCGATTGGCTTTTGGTGATTTCAGTCACTTGAGTGTAGCTTGAGTTAG
Organism: Adiantum capillus-veneris; assembly: GCF_014529385.1. NCBI lineage: Eukaryota > Viridiplantae > Streptophyta > Polypodiopsida > Polypodiales > Pteridaceae > Adiantum > Adiantum capillus-veneris. The sequence continues at coordinate 19,660,302 of NC_140956.1, forward strand.
ATGCGAGTTGTTTGTTGTTTTTCGGAGATTGACAACCTCTTATAGCCTCTATGCACTAGTCGAGTCAGATTCATGCCATGGATTGACAATTTAATCGTGGTTCTAGCTAAAATTGCAATAAGATAGGATAGTGAGGTTAGACAACCGTCCCACATTTGGCACCGCTGTCGGGGACCGAAGAGACCTAAACTAGGAAAAAACATGTGCGTCTTGTGCAGTTATCCTTTAACTTCTCTAGGATCTCCTAGAGTCAAAAAATTTCTTTTAAAAACCGCATAGCCTAAGATTGTCGTCTTTTGGTGTGTAGAGGTAGCTTGGAGGTAAGTTGTACTTGCCGAGTGCCTTTAGGATTGTAGGATTGTAGAGCTACATTAGGATTTTGAGGATGATTGATAGACGAGACAAGTCTTAAGATCAAAACTCAGAAAACAATAAAAAAAAAGAAAACGAGTGTTTGTGGACACTTTCCATAACCCCATTGCATGAGAACCTACTTGATATGCGAATTACTGTGAATCTGAATAAGGATTACAAATTCAAGGCTTTAACAGATACAAGAGGGATCCGAGGTGGATTTTAGAACATTGCTCTCTTTAAAAGAATCATTGTGAGTTGTATTTGAAGTTGCAAAATTTCAGGTTTAGGGCTAGAAATAGCACGAAAAGACTCCAAACCACTCAATCCGACCGGGGAGTAAGCTTAAAAGTTGTACGAACCAGCAGGTAAGCTCAAGGACACTTTGAGGTAAAATTTTTAAAAGTTGGCTAAAACTTAGATTATTGAACTTTTCTTGACATTTAGGTCAAATTAAGTTTTGACTTGATTCATAGGCTTAAAATAAGTCATAAAAAAGTGCAAAAATTGGTTCATGTCAAGCCTGAAGTAAATAATCGCGATTATTAAATTTCAGCACAGATTTGACCAAGGTTCATACCATTGACTCATTGCATGTGTATAAACAACTTTTGTAGAGGCACAATGGATTTGGATCACCAAACTAACAAAAAACTGGGTAAAAAGTAAAGTTTGTGCTGACTTTTGAAGACTTGAGTGTAAATTGGAAAAAAATAGTCTAAACTTGATGAAATTTGATTCATAGGCTTGTATTGATGTGATAGACATGTGTACATGCTTAGTTGACCAAAAAGATGAAAAAACCACCCAGTTGTAAATAATCGCAATTATTTACATCTGCCCCATTTTTCAACTTTTTTGACCAAGTTAGCATACCACTAGTTTTACCATGTTGTAATAAGCCCACAAACCAAATTTGGTAAGATTTGGATAATTGGATTGAGAATTGGGACCAAATTTGTAAAGTTAGTATGCAGACAGAAAACTGATGACCATTTGACCAAAAAATTGTCCAAACTTGTTAAAACTTGGGTAGACACCTTAAGTAGAGGTGCTTAACAAATTCATGTCAAGGTTGGGACTAAAACTTGCAAAAAATTAGCTAGAGAAAATAATCGCAATTATTTACATCTGCTTCAAGAATTGACAATCTTGCATATTTGAGCATACCACAAGGTCAAGCATAGCAAGTAGACCTCACAAATAAATTTTGGTGAAATTTGGATCACAAAAGTGAGACTTAAGCCAGATTCTTGAAATCAAAGTGTGCGGAGACAAAACAATTGATAAACTTGAACAGATTATGCCCAAACTTGTTGAAACTTGTCCAAGGGCCTTAACAGGTTGTAAACTTGGCAAACCAAGCCAAAAAGTATAAAAAGCTGACAAAAGTAAATAATCATGATTATTTACTACTGCTACACAGAGCCATCATTTTTTACTTTTGAACTTGTACAGTGATAAACTAGCATAATACGAAGCCACCGGCCAATTTTGGGCTCAATCGGATCCAAATTGGTACATGTTCACCCAGTTTCCAGTTTGCAGATTTATCCTTTGATTTTTTTGCCAAAAGTTGAGTTTGAAAATCTCAACTGCTGAATTAGCTCAAATTGAAGTGATACGCATAGACCAATCACAATAGTTAGCAAAAATTATACTGCTTTTGTGAAAGAATAGCTAACTTGATCAAATTTGTAAAGGAATCAGATTTTAGACGAGGAATCAGTAGCTTGACAGAAAGTGCAATCCAGTCAAGTGGAAGAAATTGACAACAAGTCAATCCAAAGGTCAGTACTCTATCCAGGGCTTCACAAGTCTTTATGAACCTTAGATCTGGTCGTGTACTAGGAAATCAAGGCATATTTGGAGAAACCTCCAGTAGAGTATCCACTGAAGAAAGCGTGAATCAAGGCAATTCCTTGCACACTATTCCAGAAGAAGTCTCAGACACTTTTTTTGATTCGACGTCCAAAATGTCTTCTTATTCGACTCACTCAGAAATCGGAACGACAATGTGTTTTAAGCATATACTGTCTTTTATAAGACTAATTGTCATGGGGCTTAAGTTTACCTGGATCCTAACGAAGAGTATGCTATTTGCATTGATGACCATGGTATTGAGTTCGAAGAGGAAATCAGGGCAAACAAACAAGGAAAAATGTACATAGATCAAAACGAAACTCAGTATTTACAAGTTGAAAACCCTGACGTGATAGACAAATGGGGGTTAGAAGTAAATACCATAATTCCAGATATGGCAACAAAAGAAGGACCACCTACCTTAGAATTTGAGGGATACGATCAAGTTGATTTGAAGCCTTTGAAGCGGCTTAGTACTGATAATCCTAGGGCCGGAGTTTATTGTTGGGAGGATAAAATGTAAAAGATCTCCTATGGACTTCACATGCCAAATCAGGACAACTAACGCCCATGAAGATTATTTATATCTTCAAGATCAAAGAAAAAGGACCAACAGATCTACCAACCTACCTATTTAGGGATTGTTATAACAACAACTTTGTCATGATGACTCTTGAGGAGGTGGAACAAATCAAATATCAAGGATATAAGGGATTGGATATTGGGCCAAGGACCATAAACCATTGCAAGAGATGAACACCGTGAGAGATCATCTGGGAGTAATGTTAAGAAACCAGAAACCACCTCATCACGCAAAAAATCTGGTGACACTAAAGCCAGTTTAGGGCTACATGAGTCGCTATTTTTGACAGACTGGTTTGAAGGACTTGGAATAGGACCAACTACCAGAAGACCGGGAGTTGAATCAAATAGACGCATTAGACCAGCTGATTTTTAGAAATGGGTCAGAAAATACAGTGGATCTGGGGATCCATATGACCACTTAGCAAGCTTTAAGCAAGTGCTAAGAGTAGAATGGATATTCGATTTTCATACTCAATTCGAGGGGTTTGGAATGTCATTAGAAGGAAAAGCATTGGCATGGTTCCAAAACATTTGACCAAGGTAAATCATAGACTTGAACACATTAGCTCAAGGATTTATAGCTTCTTGTTCCAAAACGGGGATCAAACGCAATACTGTAGCTCAAATCTACAGCTTTAAGCAGAAACAAGGAGAGTCTATTAGGGATTGTGCAACTCGAATGAAACAATACATTGCCAGATGCCCAGAGCTAGAGATACCTGTAGAAGAACGACTAGTATCATTGTTTCTAGAGGGATTGCTAAACAAAGAACTTCATGCTATACTGTATAGCAAGAAGCATACAACCCTAGAAGCGTGTGTGTTAGATGCGATTGACTTAGGAGATAATTGTGATATTTTCAATGAAGAAGATGTCCCTAAGGATAACCAAAGTGAGAAAACAACGTCCACTAAACCAACACAAGTGGGAACGGCTACTGCAGCACCGCTTTCAGCCATAGAAGACATGCTTAAAAGGATGAATGAGATGATGAATAACATGCAGAAAACACCTATAAGGGGACTAGGGCAAGGGATACCTCAAAAGGAACAACCAATTAGACCACAAAAATGGTGTGCAATTGAAGGTAAATGGACCAACCATGAGACCAATGAGTGCTACTACCGACCAAAGTATGATAGGAATGTTCAGTACGTGCCCATGAGGCCCCAAGGACAACCCATGTACAGATATCGGCCTAACATGGCACCAATTTAAAGACCATCAACGGGTATGGAAAGACCTCAACCCGTGTTGGGTCAACAACCTCCGTATCGAAGACATAATGCAGTGTCTGTAAAGTACATGCATTCAGAAGGAGTCATAGATGAACAAGCACTAGTGCCTCTTACATCCTATGCTGAGCCTAGTCCATCTACAGTAATGGTAGAAGGAGATTGATTTAATTCACATCCGCCGCCAATGGAGGAACCTGTGATTTATTATCCACCAGAGCTCGCACCAATGTATTATGTAGCTAATCATACCTCCTATTGTAAGACCCATGATTAAGCCAAAAAACAGGAAACTATCACAACTGTGGTGTAGATGATCATTGAAAAAATGAATGCCTAGAGCCAGACAAAAACCTCAAGCCGGTTGAAGCTTATTGCATACAATGTGCAAAAAGGGAGGACACTTCCCAGAAGATTGTCCTAAAAATCCTTTAAACAGGGGAAAATAGTAGTAAATGTAGTCAAAGTAATACCTAGTAGCTCATCTGAGAGTGAACCGATTGTTCTAATCAAGGTAATCACTAGAGCCCAAGCTAAGAAAAAGAAACATAACTCCTTTGATGATTCGGAGAATACAAAAGTTCCAAAAGAAGCAAAAGCAAAAGGCGAGATGAGAAAAACAGAAACAAAGAGCTGAGATAGCTGAGATTGAAGAGAAAGCAAAAAAGCTATTCGAAGAAAAGGTGAAAGAATCTGAAAGTGAAATCAAAGAAACAACCATGAATCTGGAGGATCGATTTTGGATGATAAAATTTTTGAGCCTATTAATGCAGCCTTGGAAGCCTACCAAGCAGGACTTAAAGCATGCCAAAACATGAAAAAAAATGGAAAAAACTATCCTTCTCTAGACATGGAAGCAGCTAAGCTTGAAGCTTATCAAAATTTGGTAAGAATTACGCACGAGTTGTTGGGAAAAACAAAAACCCAAGCTCAAAAATATGGCAAAACCTGAGGAGCTTGTGGTAAAAGACAATCAAGAAAAATCCAAAGTGGTGGTAGAACCCCACTTGGAACCAAAAGAGCCAGAACTTATAGTGCCGGACAGTGAATATGCCTTAGACGGAATTCCATTCGTGGAGGAGGATTGGCTAGGACACTTATGGAAAAAAGTTAGAGGGATCAATATTGGGAGCGTAACTCTAAAGTCAACTCCTATAGAGGAAGTTTGGTTAGACAACCTACCTCCTGATATGGACATAGATGTACAATCCTTCTATGGGGATTGTGGATCTTAAGCTTCAGGAATGTCTAAACCACTGACCTTGAAAACATTACCCTCTTACTTGGGAGATAACGAAGATGAATCCATAGTGTGTAAGACCACTCAAGTAAAAAGAGCGGAACAGACCCTAGAAGTAGACAACATTCATTCAATCATGTCTACTCCCATCCAATGCACTCTTACTTTGGGAGAACTATTAAAAATCAGACCATATTTATGGAATGATCTACAAAAAACCCTAGAGAATGTGGGAATAACAGGACTCATCGATTTTTTTTTTGGAAAAATTGAAACACAAAATGGATAACAAAGAGATTCGATATGTTCCAATGAACAAAGTTGGAGAATATTACGAAAGGGAAGAAGGAAACACCACCCTTCCAATAAAATATAATGGCATTGAAACCATGGCAATACTGGATAGCGGGGCAGGCATAGCCATAGCCACAAAAGCAGTATGGGAATCCTGGGAACAATGGCCATTAGACAAACTCGAATGAAATTGCAATTGGCTGACGAACATATTGAAGACCCTTAGGACTGCTAGAAAAAGTGATAGTTAATTCCTATGGTATTGAATATCAACACACTTTTGCCATAATAGACTTTGGGAAGAAACTCAATTACGAGATCATATTGGGAAAACCTTTCATGCGACAGGTACAGCTTATCCAAGATTGGGAAAACAACTATCTGTACTTGAAGCAAGTGGGATCTATAACAAGGGTTTATTTAAAAGATCACACTTATAGAGATGTCTTGAAAACATCCATACAAGAGTTTGATTCAGTCTCTTCGGCCGAAACTAAGCTTCCTTCGTGGTTAAACAAAGACACTCCTATTTCGATGTGCGGAGCTTTGAAAAAAGGAAGCTTGAAAAAAGAAGAATGTACCTGAGAAAGGGATTGCATAGACGAAGCCTATGTACCTGAACCCTTTCCAGAACATTTATTTGAGCCATTTGAGTGGACTCAAATTTTAGCAACAATGGATGTATGTGTGAATACGTCTATGCCTACTCAATTTTGCAATGAAGATGGCTATGACATAATTCCCATCCAAATGATTTCAATCCTCCACATTGAAGATGAAATTGAGGAACACAAGGACTTGATGAAAGCTCAACAAGTCTTTTCAGACCTCTACTACGATGCAATAAATGAGTTAGAAGAACATTCAACTACCTCAGAGGATTCGGGGTTAGAAAAAGAACATGTGAGAGCTAAGCTTCTCCTAAAAGGAGGGGAGGAAAAGTTTTTTGACTTTCCTAACCAGAAATCGAGAAGACAAAAATGGTATAGACAAAAAAGAGACACCAGAAACGTGAAAGCCAGACCTATGCCATCAGTCTACAGTAGAACACAATTTCTTGATGCAGATAGATGCACATGATTGTGTTAAGGACAAAATCACTGGCAGATATCCTTCAAACAAAAATCTAAAAATGTCAAAAACATTGAGAAAAACAAGGAAGGATATTCAAGCAAAGCCAAACATACAGACAAAGAGCCAACCATGGCACGAGTTGAGCGAAAAAAGAAATATCAAGAGTTGAAAAAAGCTCTAAAGGAGATATATACAACCAAAATGGAAACCATAGAAGAGGATGGTAAAGACGTAATAAGTGTTCCATCCCATTACAAAAAATATACTCTCCAAGATAGAAAAATCATAGTAGAACAACCTGTTAGAGAACTACAAAAACGGGGCAAGTCCAGAACGCAAAAAAGATAGACTTGGCTGAACTAGGGGAAGAACCTAGGCCTACCTACATTGCAAATGACCTAACAGAAGATGAAGAAGAGCTTTTACTAAGCTTACTAAAAGAATACCGCGATATCTTCGCTTGGTCTTACAAGGATCTCAAGGGTGTTGATTCAGAAATCTGTCAACATACCATACCCGTGAGAGATGATGCCAAACCAAGTAGACAAAGGCCATACACATACAATGAAACATTTTCCAGGAAGATCAAAGAAGAAATTAAGAAACTAAAGGAAGCCAAATTTATTTACAAAATTGAACACATAGATTGGGTGTCTCCAATTGTGGTCATACCCAAGAAGAATGAAAAATTATGAGTGTGTGTCAACCTCAAGAAAGTGAATGTAGCTACCATTAAAGACAACTTTTCTCTTCTAATCACTGAGCATGTGTTAGAATGAGTTGTAGGGAAAGAAGCGTACAACTTCTTAGATGGCTTTTCAGGATACAATCAACTTTTGGTTGACCCAAAAGATTAGCATAAAACTTCTTTTGCAATAGGATGGGGTATTTTTGCCTAGTGGGTTATGCCCTTTGGGTTAACCAATGCTCCTGCCACATTTCAAAGATTGATGAGTCATGCTTTTAAAGAATATCTAAGTAAGTTCTTGGAAGTATACATGGATGATCTATGCGTACATTCATCAATCCAGGATGATCATTTTGAACACCTCAAAAAGGTATTCAAAAAATGTAGACTTATAGGATTTGCTTAAATCATGAAAAGTGCACATTCATGGATAGACTAGGAAAAATTCTTAGGCATATAGTGTCTAAAAATGGCATAGCTATACTGATATGGATAAAATTCATGTCATTGCTCATCTGGCTAGACCAACAATAGTCAAGGGGTTCAAGCCTTCATGGGACATTGTGGATATTACAGACATATGGTTCATTTACATGTACGCTATAATTCCAAAACCCATGTATAGCTTGATTACACACTTTAGTGGACTGATGAGTGTGAAGAATCCTTCATGAAGCTTAAGCAAGCTCTCACCTTAGCTCCAATATTGAAAGCACCAGATTGGAATAAGATATTCCACATACATGTAGATGCTTCCAATTTTGCCATAGGTTGTATACTAGCTAAACCAAGAGACGGGAAAATCGAATTTTCTATTTCTTATGCTAGCCGACAGTTGAACATGGCAGAAAAGAATTACACTACCACAGAAAGGGAAGGATTAAGAATGATCTATGCCGTTAAAAAGTATAGACGTTACCTATTAGCCAACAAGTTTGTGTTCTTTGTGGACCACCAAGCTTTGTTGTACTTGGTCGATAAGCCATGCAATACAAGAAGAATAGTGAGATGGTTCATCATTCTTCTGGAATTTGATTTCATTGTGGTTGTAAAAGAGGGCACTACGTATCAAAAGAGCAGATTATTTGTCAAGGATTGTTTCAGGAGAATCACCTAAAGGGGTAGACGATGATCTACTAGATGCCTATCTGTTCTCCGTGGAAATGATACCTCAAGGGTCGGAAAATACGGTATCATTGATGACCATAGCTCAAGTGGATTCACAAATACCACTTCCTATTACATTCGGATTATTCGAGCAATCGGCTATGTATCAATTACTAGCTGGCAGGTTATACAAAAGAAACCCAGATGGAATATTACTCATATTCATTAACCCTGAAGAGAAAGACCAATACCTAAGTCAAGCACATATTACCATAGTGGGACTTCAGTTTATGGAAGACCCAACTATGCAAAGGATCTTGAGACTTGGAGTATTTTGGCCAACTATGAGGAGTGATGTTCGCTCTTTTGCAAAGGACTTCCCTCATTGTCAAAAACAAACACCCATACCTCATGTAACATTGTTTCAAATGTCACCTGTTCCTACGTGGAGTAACTATCTAGTTACTTACTTATCGAGCCGAACATTTCCTGAGGATACGAGTAAATGCCGTCAAAGAGAAATTGAAACTAAAGCAAGAGACTATGCTCTTATTGGAAATCAATTTTATCGGAGAGGTAAGGATTAACATTTGCGTCTTTGTGCAAATGAAGATGAGTATATTCCAATTATAGAACAAGAACATGCCGGATTAGCTAGAGGTCACTTTTCTAGTGAAATCATTGCAAGAGCGATCTTAATGGCACGCATATGGTGGCCAACAGTTTTTGCAGATGCCAAAGAATATGTTCGAAGGTGTGATGCTTGTCAACGAGCAAAAATGCCAGCACGTGTAGATAGCATGCCCTTAAGACCAATGATGGGAGCTAGAGCTTTTGCAAAATGGGGTATAGCCAATACAACCACCTGCTTATAGTACCCAAGCTCAATATATTATTGTAGCTACAGATTATTTGACTAAGTGGGCCGAGGCTAAAGCAAATCAGAAGAATGATGCTAGAACCACTGCCGCATTCTTATACAAGTATGTGTTCACAAGATATGAACTGCCAATAGAAATTGTCAGTGATAGGGGAACCCATTTCCTCAATGAGGTAATCGAGTATCTGCTTAATGAATTTATGGTCATACATAACAAGTCAGCCCCCTATCACCCACAAGAAAATGGACAAGCTGAGCATACGAATAAGATTCTTAGCTCGATATTGACTAAGGTGGTTAGTTCAAGAAGGACAGACTGGGAAATGAATCTCCATGTTGCTCTATGGGCCTATCGAGTTTCATTCAAAACAACTTTAAATGCTACACCTTTTAACCTTGTTTATAGACTTGATGTCATACTGCTAATAGAATTTCTATTGCCGACACTAAGGGTAGAAAATTATCTTGAGTGGACTGGACATGAATTGTCAGAAAGACTCGAAGATTTAGGGAAGCTAGATGAGCAAAGGCTAGCTTCTGTAGCTCACATCTATGCACAAAAGCGGAAACAAAAATAGTTTTTTGATTCCCATCTCATCACAAAAATCTTCAAGAAAGGGGACTTAGTTTTAATGTATTCCCTTAAGCAACACATTCCCAAGTTTAAGAAAAAGAAAAACGGACTGTTTATCATTGAAGATGTATCTCCAAGTGGAGCAATTAATTTGTCCACCCTAGATGGTGAACCAATGGCTGATTGGATTAGTGGATGTCAGTTAAAGAAGTACAATTTGTCACTAACCAATGAATTGCTGCATGCAGCCAAGCAAAGGAAGATAAAACGACAGCAGGTTATTGATGAAGCCCAAGAGGAAGCTCAGATTTGGGTGCTCAAAAAGAAAGCCGCTCTCAAGAATAAAAAAATACCTATTCCCATCAACACACTAGAATTACATGACCGACAATGGGAATTGCCGAAAGATGCAGTGTCAACAGATGATGAATGGCTAGATGGAATGGACCTTCGCATCAAAATACAGCCGCACAATCATAGAACAAATTCTTTGATCGATACAAGAGCTAGAGTAAATGTAGTCAGTTTTCCACGTACAAGAAAGCAACAACTCAGTCATTGCCAGCAGGAATAGCAACTATCAAAGGATACAACAAGAACCCAACATCAACATTGGGAGTAGTCAACTTGAACGTGATAGTACATGGATATTCATGTGCGCATTAGTTTGTATGCTTACCAAATGAACACATGAATGAGACGATGATCCTTGGAATTCCCTAGGTGCGGACATACAAAGCAGCACCAGATTGAGATACAAATCAACTCAAACTATCACCTAAAGGCGGGCAACTCATTGTTCCAATTGCACCAAGCAAGGAGGAATGGAAAGGCAATTATCAGCAAAGCAAACCACAAAGTAATGAATCTTCTCCATCCTCTTGACAAGCAAATGCTACAAGTAGCATGCAAGGATTCAGGCACATTTGGGTACCGAAAGCAGAACTTAAGAACAAACAGATTCAAATCTGGGTGCCCAAAACATCATCGACAAAACCAAAGACGGTTCCACGAGTCAAAACACAGAGACACACTTCTTTGAGAAGGGAACCTAGCACGAAATGGATTTGGAAGAAAAAAGAGCACTTATCTTCTCCACAAGCCATAAAACCAATCGTGCAATGGAGAGTTAAGCTTCAAAAACCTCAACCACACCATTCTGACCAAGACAAACCAAGGTATCAATGGTGAGTAAAAGCTCGACAACAGTCATTATTGCTGCCAAGAGCTCAGGAAATCAGCGTGCTAAAGCATCCTGATGGTAAATCAAGCAAAGAGAACACAAGCTCCAAGAATTGCTATTTGGAAGACAACAACAACAAGCCTCGACATCAGAAACCCTTGAGTTAATCACTCAAGACCCACCTCTTGCACAACATAATGGTTTGAACTGCATTGATCTTCAAAGCATGGTAGAGCCACCCAACCACGGCTATGCATAGACACGATTGTTCAGTCCATGCACGTAGTCGTCCCGGAGTACGCCATCTAGGAGGGGTGGAAGAGTACTAAATAATTGAGGGCAGTGTTTGAAGAGGGAGGAAAAAAGTTTAACGTTAATGCGTGATTTTTTTGCAAAATTAACGAATAATGCCTTTATTTATCATCAACAGGGAAATTTGACCGATAATATCCTTTTCGGTTATTTTTTATTATTTTTCTTGATATTGAGACTTAAAAATACAGAAATCCAAAAAAAAAACAATAAAGATGTGTTTTTCAATGGATTATCTTAATTGTTGGATTTTCACTTTGCTTTTTCAGCGCATTTTGTTATTTTCTTTGATTTTTCTCAATACACATGTCAAAAATTAATAATAAATAACAAGAGAGCTTAGATGAAAAAACTAATGACACAGTGGTGATCAGAAAGACAAGGCGGACAAGCACAAAAAAAATCAATCAAATCGGCAGATGGAAGCGGGAAGTCTAAATTGGGCGGCGAGACCTACTTTTGCAGAATTCTTGCATAATGAGCTACAAGGGTCCGATTGGGGAAATCTTTGAGTCTAACATAGATTTCACGGCTTAGTAGGACTAACAGGGGAATCTGGGAAAAATGGGTTCGGGAAGTCCGAGTATAGATACCCAAGGTAGGCTAAAATCACCTCATTTCCACTTGTTATCTTTAGAGAGAGAGCTTTTCGACCTCTTTTGCGCGTCTTTTGCGGAGTCTACAGTCACATGTTTTTAGTGCTGTCTCACACAAGACATGAGAGATAAGTTCTTTACTCATCAATGATCCATTTTATACGGCCAGTAGCTAGTCTAAACCCCTAAAAAAACCCCTAGAATCCGAGTAGTGCACGAACACCTACGACCAAAAACTGACCATAGCGGCCTATCAACTCAACCAAATCAGATGGGATTTGAATTGTAGCATGCGCTAACATAATAGACCCCTTGTATATCATTAGTTGACCATTCGGCAAGGGTCGAGGGGGTCCCAAGTAGAAAAGCTAGGTTTTTGGCAGATGTTAGAATTGGGTTTTGACTCCATAGACAGCTTCCCTACGAGGTCTATACACAATGTATATGATTGGTTTTGTGAAATCAATCAAGAAAAGCCCTTTAAAAGCAGAAGAGCATAGCACCATAGTGTTCACCAACCGATTCAAGAGTGAGGAAGAACATCAGGTAGAGCTGCAACTTCTACCAAAAGAAGTGTATGATGTCGCCGCAAAGCCCGAGACCAAAGAAGCCAACCGAAGGCTAGGACTCAGAGATTTTTATGAACAAGAGCCTTGTGGAGTGGACTTCCAAAAAGCTTATGAGCTTTTGTCCACAATCAAAGAAGATGGAACCCTCAAGGGAATAAAGTTGAAGTGGTGATCACCAAGGAGATAATGGCAGAAGCACTTCGACTGCCAACATAAGGAATGACAATGAGGACAAGAGATAGGAAGACGGCCAGAACTTTCACCAAAGAAACCATCGTGGCCACATTTGCAGACCTCATCCACAAGCAGGTGGAAGAGCCTGCAAGGTTGTACACCAGCACTTCCACTTTCTTGCTAAGAAGCCACCAAGGTATACAAAGCCCAATCATGGAGTTGCCACAACCATTACACAAGCCCTTAAATCAACCACCATGCAACCAATTGATCACGCACAATATGTCTTGACCAGATTGAAAGGAACAAAGAAAGAAGGGAAAATCACCTATTTGGGTGCACAGAGGTTTTAACAAGGTTTGCTTACCATGCCATCGGCATGGCCAACAATTTGCCGCTTGCCCCAGATCAGAACACTTGGATAGTGTCAGCACAACTGTTTCCTTGAGCTACAAGATCTGCGAAGAGATCATACAAGTCAGATGAAGAGTTTGCTGAGAGCTCGCCTAAACGGCACAGCAATGAAAGCTCAGATAACAAGGAAAGGAGAGCGTGGATAGAAGAGATGAAGAGAAAATCCGTGGCAACACATTAGGAGGAACCTGTACAAAAGCAAGCCAAGTTTGAACAAGACAAACACTCTTACCAATGCAGCCGCCAAGCACAAGGAAAGGACCTGGAAAAGTGGGTGCCTATTGTGCTTAAAGGACCAAGAACTAAGCATCACACCAGAAAGCAGGCTGAAGATCCCACGGAATCCCTAGAACAAATGTATCAAGAAGCAGAAGCCTTGAAGATGAGAGAAGCCCAAGAAGAGGCAAGGAAAGCTAAAGAGGCGACATAACAGCAAACGCAAGTAGAGGAAGCCACTGCACAAGGAGAAGTACAACATGATCAAGGTGATGTATCTCCCTGCATCTCTTCTCCTGTTTTCGAACACAATGATCACCCCATGCCAAGCCCAGCACCATCACCAAAAATTAGAACCACAACAATTGAGCCAAAAAAAGAAGGAGAGCTTGAACAGCAAGAAGCAGCGGAATCATTACACCAGCCAGCCGAATCTACAGAAGAGCAGCCAAAAGAGTAGCAAATAGAGCAACGAACAAGAGCCCGAAAGGGCAGCCAACCCTGCACTAGAAGAGGACACCACAAATTTTGAGCACACAATAGAACAAGAGCATTCTCTACCTCAACACATCAAGAGAAGACCGAGGCGTCCACGAAGCCTCAGGATGACAAAACGGAAAAGAATCAGCCCCTGCCAAAAGGGCAACAGCAAGGTGCCATGAGGCCGCCGAAGGACACACAAGAAGTGGTAGAAACATCAAGTCAGCTGGCACGAAACGCAAACTGGCAATCAAACGACGAAGTGATCCTGCAAGTGAATGAATATGCTAAGCAAATGCAGGACATGACTGAACGACTTCGCTCAGCAGCATTAAGTCATAGCACAAGGGCCAAGGAATTAGAGATGGTGATTGACGCACTCCAAGGGGACTCAACATCATCATCGATCTACAAAGGCAAGTGCAAGAGTTGAGAGCAGAAGCTGAACAACATCAGCTCGCAAGAGATAAGCAATAGAAAGAGATGCAGGAGTTGGCGACTTGCTTACAAAATTGTCAGATGCATGCAAAGCAAAAGATGAGCAACTGACAGAAGTTACAAATGAACTTCTAACTACAACCCTCCCAGTTCAAAAAATTCAGGTACAGTTAGATGTGGCAAATGCTTCCCTACAGTAATAGGAACAAAGAATAAATGATCAAGCAATTTTCCTGCAACAAATCAAAGAAAATAGTGGCCTCGATCAAATGCACAGACGAGGTCTACAAGGCATTAGAGAAGACAAATAAAGACCTCTAGTTGGAGCTTAAGTTGGTGCAGTCTCAACATCGAGACCTTGCTTTGATGCAGGTCCAAAGAGAAGAAGAGCTACTGAAAGAAATAGCAGAACTTAAAAGAGCCAACCAGCTATTGAGAGAGGGACGGTCGAAAACACAAGAAGCGGCAGGCACTTCAGAGCAGCCTCAGATAGAAATCCCTCAGTTTCATTCACTGAGATGGAGACATAACCAATTGAAGAGCTAAGTGGCGAGGAGGAGTTTCAAGTACACATTAGTGAAGCAAACACAGTGCCAATGGTCCAGCTCTCAAAGGTTGAGGAAGATGCACTGAAGGAAAAAATTACACAAGAGGTAGATGAGCAGTGGAAGGTAGCAATGAATTGGGAGCTAAGAGTACTTCATTCCGTCAATGTCACACAACTCACTCCCAATCAAATCAATGTGCAATGGCACCAACAATCCCTGCCCTACCCTCTAATTAAAGTGGAGCTGCTACAAGCGAAAGAAAGGCTTTACATTGACATGCAAGGCGAGGGTGTAGATCAAGACCAGTTGAAGTGGAGGCTGAGCTGGTTGAACAAGAATCCAAGGTACTTGATTCTATTCACAAGAGCACCTACGGCCCTGCAAAAGGATCCAACTTTTTGTCATGTACCACGGGTAAGGACTTGGTAAGCACATGAGACACTACTAAAGAAGCAACCAACTTGGCTGAATTACCCAAGATTACTTGCTCCAGACAAGGGACCATCGTCGGAGGAGTACATGGTGAAAATCCTAACGGGTGCCATGTCCTTCTTCAAAAGTCTACCAGATTTGTCATGTGAAATGTTATACAAAATCTTTTGAATGCTACTCACTTGCATCGAAGTATTCCATGAGCCAGAGAAAGTAGGCACCCCGTGGATGTCATTCCTCGAGGGTAACAAAGGGTTGTGCTATGATCTCAGTGGGCAACCTTCCGAAGAAGTCCTCTATGGCTTCTACACCAGATGCATATTTTTACCTTCTCACAATATGCTGGCATTTGAGGAAGCATTCTACAGAGGGTTTTTCACTTGGCGAACAAAAATATTTGGGCCAGTGATCAGCAACCTCACAACACGCTTTGTAGACTACTCAATAGTGGAACTGAAGAACAAAGTCACCATGCAGTTCCTGCAAGTGACATATAAAGAAAGAAAGATCAGATACCAAAAGGCACTCAATGCGCTTAAAGACCGCCTCGCCAGTCGTCAACCTGAAGACTACTTCAGTCCATAAAGCCGTGTCAAGGGACGACACAGGTGAGGAGGGGGAAATGTTAGCAGTAAGCTAACAAGGATACCACAAATATCATTTTTCAAAGCTCTCATTGTAAAACATTTATTATTTTTGATAAATTGGAAAAATTGTAACTCCTACTTTTTGGATAAACTTTGTAGTTGATGAGCCGGGGCTACAAGCTTCCAGATTGTATCAACCTGTCATTGCCTATCTTTAGTTAGAGCTCCTAGATTATTAGTTTTGACCACCAAAAACCTTGGCTAAGGTATAAAAGCCAATTTTTGTCAGTTATTTGTAAGTTTTGCATAATGAAATACACAGTGTGAGCTAACGACGCTCACTTCTCTCCTTCTCACGCTTTCTACTCCCTCCCCGGTTGTCACATTGCAGTCGCATTTGTTGCATTGCAACCGCAAGTAAGAGCTCTACTCATTGACGTAAACACATCATAGTAATTCGTAGATTTTGGCGTCACCGACCCGCGGCCTAATTTCATCATAAGTAGGAATTTACACTTCACAATCAAAACTAAGCATAGGCGGGGTATTGGGGCATCATTGCTAAGCATTTAGGTGCATTCTGGGTCGAAAACGACTAGGTCAAAAATCCACTGCTATTAATAATCGTGATTTTGGCACTTGACCTAAAGTGGGGTTTGAGACCATAAGCATGTGTGATTAGGTCTTATAAACTTGTCCTAGAAGCTTTGTTACGTTTGGATGTCATTTGATGCTGTAACGGATGTGATTTGTTTGTCGATGAGCGATTGGCTTTTGGTGATTTCAGTCACTTGAGTGTAGCTTGAGTTGTTTGTTGTTTTTTGAGAGATTGACAACCTCTTGTAGCCTCTATGCACTAGTCGAGTCAGCTTCATCCCATGGATTGACAATTTAATCGTGGTTCTCACTAAAACTGCAATAAGATAGGATAGTGAGGTTAGACAACCGTCCCACAACAATTCCATGCATGCAAAGGACAAAGTGATTACCAAATGGTGCGGCTTGAAGCTTCTCTCTTATGAGTCTATCCATAAGTATGTCAAGTTTTGGGATTTACATCTCAAGGCTACTATCTTTCAAAAGATAGATTTTACCAAGAAACAGCAACAATTTTGTGCGGGATTACTTGAAGAGATGACCGAATACATTAACTCTGACAACGGGGCCTAGTTCTATCACCGAAGTAATCCATCACACCATGGTTGCTTCATGCTTCAATTTTCATTAAGGGGCTAGATGGAATGTCGAGCCGATGGAAAACAAAGACAAAAATGATGCAAAGGAAAAAACCAATGCCCAAAATTCTTCCCAAGGCACTTCCAACAAGAACAACAACAACAATCGATCCAAGGAGAAGGGAGTTTACAAAGGCAAAAACAAGCTCTTTCCTGAAGAGCTTAAAAATTTTGCAAGGACCATAAGTGTTTCAAGTGTGGGGAGCAAGGACATGACTATCGTTCTTGCCCAAAGAAGAATGCTTGCAATGAGACTCCTAGGGCTTCCACCATCGAAGCTCCAAGAAGAGGATGCTCATTGCAAAGTATCATCACTTTCCTATGCGCGGGGAAAGGTAAGAGAGTACGATGCCTTCATCTTGTTTGACCCTGGATTTACTCACAGCGTCATATCAATGGAGTTGGCCACCAAGTTGGGAATTCAAGCTTTCAAGATGGGAGATATTGTAACAATTGACACAACTTTGAATGGAAAGCAAGCCGTGTTACTCCCTTGATTGGGAAGTTGAGGCTTCATGTCCAAAGCTATGTCGACAAAGAAGACTTTTTCATCTCTCCTCTCCAACATGAGGACGCTATTCTAGCGGGTCATGGTTTGATTGCATGGCTACCAATATGAAGCTCCCTGAAAGGAGAATCTACTTCACTTGCAGGGGAACGAACATGTATATAGATGCTAGTGAGTGTGGTCGCACTATTCCACTTGTAAATCCTCTTGCTTTTGATAAATCAATGAAGAGCTCAGTTTCTGCATACATGATTTTTGTCAAAGAGTTTCTTAAATTTTTTTAATGCTTCATCAAATGTAAAGGGTAGGTTTCAAGAAGAGTTAGACTTGTCTAATTTTCTTAAAGGATTCCAAGATGTGTTCATTGATGATATCCCTATGAACTTACATTCAAAACGAGGGGATGATGACCATTGAGTTGAGCTCCTTCTAGGAAGCTCACCACCTAACAAGCCTCCTTATTGAGTCTCTCAAGCTCAATAAGAGGAGATCATGAGGCAAGTACAAGAATTGGTAGACAAAGGGATGGTGAGGCCTAGCTCCTCTCCCTTTTGTTCTCTATCCTTTTAGTGCAAAAGAAAGATGGTACATAATGTGTGTGGATTATTGAGCATTAGACCATATCACTATCAAAAATAGATTTCTCGTGCCTCGGGTAGACAATTTGTTTGATAAGCTACAAGGCTCTACCTACTTCGGTAGGATTGACCTTAAAAGTGGTTATCATCAAATAAGGATAGTGGATAAAGATATCCTAAAGGCCGCGTTTTGCACAACATTTGGTCTTTATGAATATCTAATCATGCCTTTTGGCTTGACTAATGCACCGGCTACATTCAATCATCTAATGGAGAAATTTTTTAGACCCTACCGCAAATTGACTGGAGTGTTCTTTGATGATATCATCATCTACTCCTAATCTTTGGAGGAACATAAGCAACATCTCCAAGTGATTTTTCAAGCATTGAGGGAGAACAAGCTTTTTCTCAACCAAAAAGAAAGCGAATTTTTCCTTTAAGAGATTCAATACCTAGGCCATATTATCTCTCAAGATGGTATCCTATGGATCCATCAAAGGTAGAGGTAGTAAAAGGATGACCGAATTTAAGGAATCTACATGAGATAAGAATCTTTATTGGTATGTGTGCATACTATAAATGCGTCATAGCAAAATTCTCTCAAATAGCACGACCACTACATGACTTAACTAAGAGGAACGTTAAGTATGCATGGGCTGATAAGGAGAAAAATGCTTTTGACAAGCTCAAGGAGAAGCTTACCTCCCAACCAGTCCTCATGCTTCCGGATCTCTCAAAGCCATTTGAGGTCCAATGTGATGCTTGTGGTGATTGCCTTGGAGTAGTTTTGCTTCAAGAAGGGCATGCCATAGCATATGAGAGCCGAAGCCTCAATATCGATGAATGAGTCTTAGGCAATTATGAGAAAGATCTTTTAGCTGTCCTACATTCCCTCAACACATGGAAGAACTACTTATTGGGGACTCCATTTATTCTACGAATCGACCACCATAGTCTAAAGTATTTCATGACACAAACCAAGCTTTTCAACAAACAAACGAGGTGGGAAAATTTTCTTTCGCAATTTAATTTCCATATTGCTCACGTTGCTGGTAAGCACAATCAAGTTGCCCATGCACTTTCATGACGACCAAAAGTTAATGTGGTGTCTATAGCTACTCAGAATGATCTATCTTCTATGATAGATGAGTACGCTAATGACCCTAACTTTAGAGACATAATGTCAGCCCTTGATTTGGGGAAGAAAGAGCAACCATTCACCTTGTAGGATGGTTATCTTCTCCACGGAAATAGGCTATGTGTTACCCATTCCCTTCATGTGAGAAAGTTATGTATGAATCCCATGCTCCTCACTATGCGGGGCATAGAGGTATTCAACCTACTCTTCAAGGAGTGTGAGACGTATTTCTATTGGCCTACCACAAAAGTGGACATACAAGAGTATGTTTCAAAATGTGTAGTATGCCAAATGACTAAGTATGATAGAGGGAAGCAACCTGGATTACTCCAGCCATTGCCTATCCCAAATTCAGCATGGGAGAGTATATCCATAGATTTTATCTTTGGATTACCCAAGTCTATCCATGGGAATACGGGAATATGGACAATAGGTGACATGTTTAGCAAGCAAGCACACTTTACTCCTATCAAAAAGACTATTAAGGCACACCAAATGGAAACTTTCTTCATATCACAGATTTTCAAACACCATGGATTACCAACATCGAGATCCTAGAATGACCAGTAATTTTTGGAAAGGTCTCTTTGAAAGTCTAGGAGCAAGATTGAATTTCTCTTCGGCCTATCACCCACAAACGGATGGGCAAAGTGAGATAGCTAATCTTATGATACTCGATCTACTCAAGACTTACGTTACTGAAGTAGATCAACGCTCACAATGGGAAAAGTACTTACTTCTTGTAGAGTATGCCTACAATAATAATGTACATAGCTCTACGGAAAAAATCACCTCTTGATATCATTGAGGGAAAAAGTCCCTTGCTACTCAAAGTACATGGGAAGATCTTCGTTGCTGCTACAGATGAGTATTGCCGTGACCTACAAGATCTTTTAAAAAGATTAAGGAGGCTATATCCATCGCTCAACAAAGGCAAAAAGCTTTCTATTGACAAGCACAAAAGGGCCTTAATGTTCAAAGAAAATGATTGGGTCTTACTTAAGTTTCCTAAGGCTCGATTAAGGAAAACGATGGGAAAAAATCCTACAGGCCATCAAAAGTATTATGCTAAGCTAGCAAAAAGATATTATAGTCCTTTCCAAATCTTGAAACCCATCAATGAGACGGCTTACCAACTCAACTTGCCCAACCATTGGCTCATACACAATGCTTTTCATGTGAGCCTACTCAAGCCTTACAAAGGAGAGCCACCAATTGAACCAATTATTGAAGATCCTCCCAAAGTTTAAGACCAATAAATGTGATACAAGTTGAAGCTATTCTTTGGCATGAAGACATGGTAAGATTATCCGATGGTATCTTATTAAGTTCAAAAATTATCCTTTTGAAGATGCTAGATGGATGCAAGGAATACAGTTTAAGGATAGTATGAACCTTGTCAATGATTACAATGCTACATTAGAGTAAGCAAATGTACAAGTTTCTTTTATATGACCCATGTTATTGTCTTATAAGACTAGTTCTCTTTTTAATTGTGCACAAATTTAAATAGTATGCATGCTTAGAATCATGTTTCTAATGACGCCATCGCTCAAACACCAAGTAGAATTTGTTACTCTACTTTGGGAGAATCAAATGGACTAAAGAGTAGACATGCTTGCAGCAACTATGTCTCCCAAGCACCAAATGGATTAGTCATCCATCTTGAAAAGATATCGTAGGGTAAAAAGGGATCCTCTACCCGCTAAGTAAGATTGGCTAATGACTAAGGCTTTGTCTCTTCTACCTCATAGTTGAGGACGACTATGATTTCAAGAGAGAGGTAATGTCATAAAATCTAATATCTAACCAATCCAAATGATTTTCTCATATTAAACTGATCATTTAATATGGAAGAAAAAACGGGACCAAGGGTTAAGATATAGACATGTGCTTATAGATCTATCTCAACACGGGGCCAATGGTAAAGGGGCCCAAATGAGAGATGGTCTATCAAAGAGCAAGGCTAACCAATGGAGCATAAAGACCTTAGGGTTAGCTTCATTGAAGACCTCCAATAGTTAGTGTAAAAGTCCTTTGACCTTAGGTAAGCTAGGCTGAGCTTAGGTGGGAACCCAGCCCAAACTTAAGGTGCTTGATGTGCTTAACATGCTTGATAACTAATGTGCTTGAGGTGCTTGATGACTGAGATGCTTGAGGTGCTTGTCGTGCTTGAGATGCTAGGGTTGTACTTGAGGTAGGAACCCAACCCAAGCTTGAGGGGCTTAAGGGCCAAGCTTGTGGTGGGAACCGGGTCCAAAGTTGAGTGGCTTGAGGTGTGAAAAAGTAACCACTAATCCC
This sequence comes from Adiantum capillus-veneris, assembly GCF_014529385.1. Taxonomy (NCBI): domain Eukaryota; kingdom Viridiplantae; phylum Streptophyta; class Polypodiopsida; order Polypodiales; family Pteridaceae; genus Adiantum; species Adiantum capillus-veneris. Next base: position 19,681,906 of record NC_140956.1, read on the forward strand.
TACAAGGAGGGGGCGAGCCCTACAAGAGGAGGGAGAGAGAGAACACCCACACACTCACTCAAGGCAAGCTTGGTACAATGAGAGCAAAAGAGACACTTGTCAAGTTCCTCCTCATGTTGCCCTTATGGTGTGCCTAAAGCCTTTTGGTTGGCCACCTAAGGGGTCCAATGATAATTTAGAAGATTTGATTAACTATTTTTACATTTATCAAATCCTCTCTCTCAAAGGGGAAAGGGGGACTTGTCCCAAGGCTACCCTTGTTACTCGATTTACCTCCTGCTTGTGATTGGCTAGGCCTGGAGGGGTCCAATGAGCTTCAAGCATGAGCTACAAGGGGGGGGGTCAACCAAAGCAAATAGGGGGGATGCTTATGGGGTATACTCTCCCACACACTCATCTTCATTGCAACCACCTAGGTCACAAGGAACACAAAGATTGTATTGTGCCAAGTCTCTCTTGATGTGAGAATCTATAATACAAAAGCCTATTGGAGGGGGGACCGGCTCCACATAAATCCGGTCCTCAATTGTTGTCAAGTTCTCTTAACTCTCCCTCTTGCAAAAGTATTGTTCATGCCAAGTTAATTAAGTACTTTGATTATGTTGCTACCATCAATTAAGTTCATCCTCTATGTTCTCAAAGTAGTCTCACAAAAATGCTCTATTTAATTCTCTCAATTTGGCTATCCTCAAAGTTCATAGGCCATTTCCATTGCGGCCTCTGCATTCATCATCGTCATTACTGTTGGCTTATTCATTGTATTCATCATGTGATCATCATGCTCTTTGTGAGTCTTTCAATCACCATCCCTGTGGATACAAACCCTTCTATATTCATCCTCTCGGTCATGGTCTCTTCGTCTTTCATACCTTCTCTCATGCTAATCATTTCTATCACAATGCTCTCAGTCATGGTCTCTTCATCTGTCAAATGTTCTCTCATGTCAATCATTTCTATCTTGATCTCATCATTGTGTTGATTGAACATCAATGTGAGCCATGGTTATATGTTTGGGCTAGGTGTCTTATCTTGTCACATTTCTTTAGTCTTGTTTCACACAAGGTGATGGATCACATTTGCCTACTAGAAGAATGATATAAGATTAGTTGAAGTTGGGTGCATTAAAATGAAAATGAGAATTAGTTGATACATTAAGTAACACCTCCTATCAATGAGTAGAGAAGATAAGCACTAAACAACACTATGATATTGAAGTAGAGAATGAGAGGATTTGCTTTAGGTACATTAGGTAGCATTCTCTATCAAACAATGAGTAGTAGATACATTAGGTAACACCCCTATCAATGAGTAGAGAAGGTGAGCAACAAAAAACACTATGGTATGGAAGCAAAGAATAATAAGGGATTTGCATATAGTTTCCAATGTGTAAGGGTGGCTTGTAATCTTGCGTTAACATAACTTTCACAAAGGTACATTGAAGAGAATAGGCATTGTTTTTTTTTCAAAACTCACAATAGTGAGTGGATGTATTGTATTTCCCCCCCAAAAAAAGTATAGATTAACCTCAAGCTTGTGACGAGCCTTGAGGGGTATCAGATTACAAAGAAAAGCTATCAAGTCTCACTAAGAGGCAACCCAATAGTATAGAAGAGGAAAAGTTTAACAGCTAAGACTTTGTGCAAATGAATATGAATACCACCCAATTTTAGAACAAACACATGTAGGGGTAGCAAGAGGTCATTTTTCCCCCAATACCACAACAAGAGCAATATTGATGGTTGGCATTTGTTGGCCAATGTTGTTTGTTGATGCCAAGGAATTTGTGAACCAATGTGATGCATGTCAGCAGGCCAAGATGCCAACTCAAATGGATAGCATGGTATTACGACCAATGATGGGAGCTAGAGCATTTGCAAAGTGGGGGATAGATTTTGTCAATCCTATTCAACCACCATCTTACAAAACATAGGCACATATATTATTATGGCCACATTTATTTGACCAAGTGGGATGAAGCAAGGGCTACAAAGAAAATGACAAAAGAACAATAGCTGCATTCTTGTATGAATGTGTCTTCACAAAGCATGGGCTTCCAATAGAGATAGTGAGTGACCGCGGTCTTACTGAGGTGATAGATAGGTTGCTAAATGAGTTTATAGTAATCCATAATAAATTTGGACCATGTCATCCTCAAGCTAATGGCCAAGTAGAGCATAAAAATAAAGTTCTTAGCCCTATACTTGCAAAAATTGTGAGTTCCAAACGCATTGATTAAGAAATGAACATTCCACTCTATGGACATAAGCAGTTTCCTACAAAACTGCTTTGAATGCAACATCCTTCTATCTAGTCTATGGTCTAGATGTGATACTACCTATAGAATTCTTGCTTTCAACAATCTAAGTTGCAAAAGAACTAGAATGGATGGGACACAAATTGTCAAAGCAATTAGAAAACCTAGAGCTGTTGGATGAGCAAAGACTTGCAACCATTGTACACATCTATGCTCAAAAAAGGAAACAAAAACAATTCTTTGACTCACACCTATTGACCAAAATCTTCAAGCAAGGAGATCTTGTGTTTGTATAATCCTTAAGGCAACTCATTTCCAAATTAAAGAAGAAAGGACATGATCCGTTTGTGATTGAAAGTGTTTCATCGAGTGAATCTGCCAAATTAGCCACTCTAGATGGAATATTCATGGAAAACTTGATAAGTGGATGTAGATTACACAACTATAATCTACCTTTAACCAACGAATTGCTAGAAAGAATGCATGCAACAAAGGCATGTAGGATCCAATTTTAGTAGATTATTAAGAAAGCTCAAGAAAAAACTCAAGTCAGAGTATTTTAGAGGAAAGCAACAATGTGGCCAACACAAAAATCCTATCCAATCAACCCATTACAGATTCAAGATCTACAATTCATTCAAGTTCTAGCAAAAAATGAAGTAGAGATGCATGATGAATGGTTGGATGGACTTGACATGAAGTAGAGACAGACTTGACATGAGGATCATGGTGATGAGATATGAGATCCGGGATCAATGATGTTAATTACTCCACGTACAAAAGGCCGCAAGGAGTTCACTCCAACTTTGGGGATGATCACTCTTAATCTTGCGGTGCATGAATTTTGTGCCCACAAAATTCTATTTGCATCCCACACGAGCATATGAATGAAGACATGGTATTGGGAGTTCCCTAGATTAGAACGTACAAGGCGGTTCAAGAATGGGATACTAAGATCTTGGAACTCTCCCTTAAATGTGAACAATTGAAAGTATCAATTTCCTAAAACAAGGAGGAGTGGAAAGCTAAACTATAGGCATCTAAGTTGGCAAAACCATGTCAAAGCACTACAACTACATCACACATGCATCAACATCACAGTACCTGACAAAAAAATTATCCTCATAGGATAGGCCATAAACACATGCACAACACTACCCTGACCACACACTATCTTCCTAGAGGCATCCACCTAGGAGGGGAGGAGGCATTCTAAATAAGAACCCAAATGCTTAAAAATATCATTAGAAAGGTAATGTTTGAAGATTCAGTTAAGTGTTTATATGTAAATATGTGATTTTTGTAAAAAAATCTACTTACTATGTCCTTCTAAGTACATAGACTGGGGGACATACAAAATAATCACCCGTAGATGTGTGTTATAGTGAAAATATCATTGAAAAAGTTAAAAAAAAAACACAATTTTTGCAAGTAGTAATAAAGGGAATCAAGAGGAATTAGAGTTGTCTAATTTCCTAAATGGATTCCAAGATGTTTTCATTAATGACATCCCTAATGAGCTACCACTAAAATGAAGGATGATGACCATGCAATTGAGCTCCTACCAAGAAGCTCACCGCCTAACAAGCCTCCTTATCAGGTTTCCCAAACTCAACAAGAGGAGATGATGAGGCAAGTGCATGATTTGGTGGAAAAAGGGATGGTGAGGCCTAGCTCCTCTCCATTCTGTTCACCAGTACCTTTAGTGCAAAAGAAAGATGGCACATATCACATGTGTGGCGACCATAGAGCACTTAATAAGATCACTATCAAAAACAAATTTCATGTGCCACAAGCCACTCAAATTCTCTTGAGGAGTACAAGCGACACCTCCATGTGATCTTTCAAACTGTGAGAAAGAATAAGCTTTTCATTAATCAAAAGGAAATTGAATTTTTCGGACAAGAGATTAAATATTTAGGTCACATTATCTCTACAAATGGCACCCCTATGGATCCAACAAAGTTAGAGGTAATAAAAGGATGGCCTAATCCAAGGAATCTATAGGAGGTACAAAGCTTTATAGGTATGTGTATATACTATAGATGCTTCATAGAAAAATTCTCGCTAATTGCAGGTCCATTACATGACTTAAAAAAAAGAACATTAAGTATTCATGGACTATAAAAGTGCAAGAGCTTTTGAGAAGCTTATCTCTCAACTTGTGCTCACACTACTAGATCTCTCAAAGCCATTTGAGGTCCAATGTGATGATTGTGGTGATTGCCTTGGATCTATTTTGCTTAAGAAGGGCATGCCATAGCATATGAGAATCAAACACTCAACTCCGATAAGCGAGTATTGGGCAAATACAAAAAAGAGCTACTAGCTATTCTACATGCCCTAGACACGTGGAAATGCTATCTCTTGGGGACTCCATTCATCCTAAGAATGGATTACAAAGCCTCAAGAACTTCATGACGCAAACCAAGCTCTCCGACAAACAAATGAGGTGGGAAAATTTTCTTTCGAAATTTAAATTTCATATTGCTCACATTGCTGGCAAGCACGATCAAGTGGTTGATGCACTTTCACGACGGCCAAGGGTAAATGTGGTGTCTATAGCAAGTCACCATTAGGAAGAGGATGGGGTCTAGGAGGGCCTCTTTATTTTCCTTGAGCTTATGGAGGTGATTAATATTTTGGCAAATAGATGCATGCCATGTGTGCAAGAATGGTGGGTGTGTAAGAGAGGTGTAAGAGTGGTCAAATGATGCACTTTCTTCCCAAAAAAAGGGGGTGGACTACTTTATGATTTTTGGCCTTCCATAACTCCTACATACGGTCTCTGATTTGAGCGAAGATTGTAGATCTGTAATCTACACACCACACTCTTTTTGTAGATATGTTACATAATATGGTTTTGCTCGCTAGATTTTAAATTGGGCTTTGAGGGGAAAATTTGAATTCAAATAAACTAGCCGTTTTTCCTGTTTGAATTCAAAAGTTGTCCTTCGATTGCTTCTTAAAACTAAAGATTTGACTCCCTTAAACTGCCAAAAAAAGAGGCCCTCCTAGACCCCATTCTCTTCCTAATTTAATGATCTATCTTTTATGATAGATGAGTATGATACTGACCAAGCCTTTAAGTACATAATTACAGCCTTTGCATTAGGGAAGAAAAAAGAACCATTCACCTTGGAGGATGGTTATCTTCCAAACAGCAGTAGGCTACGTGTTACTCACCCATACAATAAGAAAGTCATGTATGAATCCCATGCTTCTCATGATGCAGGGCAAAGAGGGATTCCATAATCTACTCTTCGGGGAGTAGAAATGTATTCATGTTGGCCTACCATGAAAAGTACGTTTCAAAATGTGTGGCATGCCAAAAGTCAAAATTTGACTAAGGGAAGCAACTTGGACTGTTTCAGCTGACAGGCTTAACAAGAAAACACACTCTATGCCTGTCAAAAAGACTATTAAGGTACATCAAATGGAAACCCTCATTAGATCTCAAATTTTCAAGTATCATGGTCTTGCCAATGTCCATACTGTCGGGCAAAGATCCTAGAATGACCAAAAAATTCTAGAAGGGTCTCTTTGAGAATTTAGGAAGTAGATTTAATTTCTCTTTCAGCCTATCATCCACGAACCGATGACCAAAGTAAGATAACTAATCTAACGATTCTTGATCTACTAAAAGTCTATATCATAGAAGTAGATTAACGTTCTCAATGAGAGAAGTACCTACCTCTTATAGAGTATGCGTACAATGACATTGTACATACTTCTATGGAGAAAGTACCTTATGAGGATAAAGAGGAAAGATCCAAAAGTCCCTTACTACTTAAAGTACGTGGGAAGATCTTCCCTTCCTGATGAATATAGCAGAGACTTACAAGAATCTTTTCCAAAGATTAAAGAGGTTATATCCATCTCTCAATAAAGGCAAAGGGGCTGCTGCTAATAAGCACAGAATAGCCTTAGCCTTTAAGGAAAATGATTGGGTCTTGCTAAAGTTTCTCAAGGCTGATCTAAAGCATACTATGGGCAAGAGTCCTACGGACCACCAAGAGTATTATGCTAAACTAGCAAAAAGATACTATAGTCCTTTTTAAATTCTTAAGTCAATCATGAGATGGCTTATCAATTAAAGTTGCCTAACCATTGGCTCATGCACAATGTTTTCAATGAGAGCCTACGTAAAACTTACAAAAGAGCACCACCAAAAGAAGCAATAGTTGCAGACCCTCCAATAATCAAAGATCAAGAAGAAGTACTTCAATCCGAGTCCATCCTACGACATGAAGACAAGGTATTAAGAAACGATAAGATTATCCAACGATATCTTGTTAAGTTTTTTAGAATTATGCTTTAAAGTTTCTAGATGGATGCAAGGAACCTAGTTTGAGGATAATATGAACCTTGTCAATGCTTACAATGCTACACTAGAGTAAGAAAACGAAAATGCATTTTAAATGAACAATGATTTTTTCTTATGTTAAGGCGGTTACGCCGCTAGCGAAAGCTAAATAGAGAGAACTCAACCAACAACAGAATTTGTCAGACGAGGACGGAGCTTGACCCGTAGGCGCATGGAAACAACTAGGTGGGTGTCAAATCACCTACTCGACCTTCTAATGACAATCACTACTAAGGAAATCAAATCTAAGTTCTAAAATACGCAAGTGACTGAAATCCGTACTACGAACGAATGCTATACAAAACAGGATCTAGAATCATTGAATCGACCTCAAACTCAAGGGGAAGTCTATACACTAGGTAAGAACAACACCCTAAAGACTTGAACTGCAAAATCAACCTATAATCACTCCGTGCGGTAAACGCGTATGAAGACAGGCCGAAAAATACAGGTGACCGAAACTTGACCCCGATGGTACTAATGCGTAGCTCTACTCGTTGTGGTTCTATAGATATGCTGCACGCTCCATTCCGACACACGAGTTGGAAGAAAACTCACGTCGAAGCTCGTAGGAACTTACCACACATAGAAGCCGATAGCGCGCACTCTTGGTATCCGTGCGTAGCTCTCGCCGTTGCTAACACAATGGCGGTGTCGCTTCTCCAATGGTGGCTCCGTAGCTCGCGTAGCAAGTAGATAAGACTCTCTCTCTCTCTCACTCTCTCTCAGACACAGTCACGACGCTCAAAAACTCACTTTGATTAATAATCTGAATCCCTTAGGTTACAAAAACTTTGGCTTATATACCTCAGCCTTGGAGGTGAGAACATCTCTAACTAATTACATCAGCAAGTGAAATAACTTCGGAATTACAAGCTGGAAACTCAATTGAGTCCCGTTACTTAATGAATGGCTCAAATCAAAATTAATGTCGGAAAGACATTTATTACAATCAATGGTTACAAAATGATGAGTGTGAGCAAAAATGTGGGTGTGATCCTCTGCTGGCTCAACACTCCCCCCCCTCCGCATTCATGTCGTCCCTGACGTGACTTTTATGCTTGGTCAATAAAGTCCTGTCGTCTTGAGCATCTGCAAATGTGATTCGTATTGTAGGTTGCCGATGGTCAAGGTTGGGCCGAATATTTTGCTTTCGTGGGTGAAAAAGCCGGTGTAGAAAGCTTCTTCGAATGTTTGCATGTGGAAGCTAGGCAAAAACATAATCCTTTGGTATAGGAGGTGCAACACTTTTGGAGAAGGCTGCAATGAAAGATCATATATCATATCAGTCACTGTGTCGGCCGTCGAAAGTAGACTCGAGGTCGTGGCTTTATCTGGTGCGAACACTTCAATCCAAGCTAAGAGAGTCCTGCACATTTTCTTGAGCATCTGACACGAAAGGTCAGGAGAGCCAGTAAAGAGCTTGATGGTGCCCGTTAGGGTTTTCACCATGTAGGCTTTACCTATTCTCTCTCCTGCCTTTGGTCCTGGCATCCTGGGATAATTAAGCCAATTTGGCTTCTTTTCTGCAATCTTGCCATGCTCTTTCCAGTTTCTGACTCTTGGCACCGGGCAGAAGGTTGCATTCTCCCGAATCTCCTTTGGTGCCTCCACCAAGTAGATGAGGTAGGCTGGGTATTTGTTCAGCCAACCTTTCCTCCATCTAGGTTGTGAATCTACTATCCTCTTTGACTGTTCCTCCTTTGTGATGTCGCCTTCGTAAAGAGCGACATACTGCTCCTCCTCTATTCTCTTTTTTGTCTTTAGCACTTCAAATTTCATCAAAGGGAAAGGCAGGCTGGGTTGCATCCACTCTTCATGGAGCACTTTTGTGTCTAATCCCTGAAGTCTAATGGAGATGAGGAGTCTCCTCTCCCATTCCATTTCCGCCTTGGCACTCTCCTCTGCTGACTTTTCTATTTGGTCATGGAGCCTTTTTTCTTCTTCTTCAGAGATTCCTGAAGTCGAGACCACCTCTTGAGCTGGGGCTAGATCTTCAATTGTGGTTGCCTCTCCAGTTTCTGGTAGCTCTATGGCTGCTCCACCTGATTCTTCGTGTGGTGTCTCTGTCTCTCTTCTTTGTTGCTCTTGTAGATCTTGGAGCTGTTTGCGGAGGGCCTCATTCTCTGTCCGTAGTGTTTGATTTTCTAATGTGAGCCTCTCCTTTGCGGCCAATGATCCCTCAGCAATGTGCAACCTTTGCACTTGCTCTAATCTCAGCTCTCTTTGTAAGCTTCGGACCTGGTCTTCCAAAGCTGGTATGATAACTCCCTCTTGTTCGGTTCCTGCTCTGCTAGCTCTAGGGGTAGTCCTGAGTCTAGTGATTGTTCTTTCTTGGAGCTCGACTCTTTCCCTTAGCTCAATGAGCTCATCCTTGGCTGCCTCCAACTCATCTTCTATCCGCTCCTTTTCTTCCTGTGCACTTGTTACCTCTCTTGAAGCCTCGACTAGCTGGAGTATCAAGCCGTCTCTCTCGTTTTCCGCATCATAGAGTGATGCTTTATGACTTTCAGATTCAGTCATAGCATTCTCTAATTTCCTCTGCAACTCTGCTTCCCTTTGTTTGGCTGTCTCAATCTCTACTTCCTTTGCCCTGGATCTTTCTTTGATCTTGCCTAGCAGTTCATGCACCATGTGCATGTCTTTTTCATCTTCATCTGTCAACTCTAAAGCTCTTTCTGCCACCACCTCCACTGGCTTCGGCTCTTCTAGTACGTTCTGTTCGTCCAGTTTCTCTTCACTCTCTTTTGTACTCTTTGTTTTTTCCTCCGTCCCTCTCCGATCATCTTGTTTTTGTAGGGTGATCCCATAAACTGCCTCAAGGGCCTCTGCTTCAGTGTATCCTATCGCTACCAGATCCTCATAATCATTTCTCTTTTGCTGAATTGGATCTATCTCCTTTTCTTTGGTCTCGGCCTTCGGCTTTTCCAAATCATCTATGTCCATCTCTATTGTGGTCTCTTCCACGATATTTTTCGTCTTCGTCGGGCTTGGTACATCAGTCATAGAGTGGTATCTGTCCTCAGCTTCCTTGGCTTTCCCCTTGTCGGCTTGCCCGTCTTTCTCTTGAGATTTAGTAGACTTATCTACTTTCCCTTTCCCCTTGTCGTCCTTTTTCAGCTCAGCTTTTAAAAGCTGTACCTCCTCTTCAGTGTATGGCTCGACAGGTTGCTGCTCCAGTATAGCCTCTGACTCCTCATAAGCTTTAATATATTGATCGTATTGATCAACATGTGGCCTAAATGAGCTAGTTCCGACTTTGGTGGGGTCTGGCACCCACTTTTCTTCAAAGTCACCCTTTAGAGCCCTTTCTGCTCTAAACTGCTCCACTAGTCTTTCCATTCTTGCCATTTTCTGACTTTTGGTTTGCTTGGGAGAAACCTTCTTCTTTACTTTCTTCATAAGCGGCTCGTCCACCTCCTCTTCAGGTTTTGAAACTATTTCTAGTTTCCGGCGTGCTCTTGTGGACGCCCTCTTGGATACTTCGGGCTGTTCTTCCTCCTCGTCGGCTTCTCTAAGCCACTCATTCTGGGAGGGAACCTTTGGCCACTGATCTCTAGCTCCAATAGCTTCATAAGCTATTCTTGTCAGAATTTCCGCTCCTCCTATGTACTTTGGCTTCTCGTTGTGCATGGCAATTACTTGCTCGTGGATGTGTTGAGCGCAATTCACCTCTTTTGGCATATTGCTCTTTAATGCCCATGTGATGGTGGTCGCAATGGCATGGGGCGGTGTCGTATACTTTTGCGGTCTTTTACTGCAAACATGGAGAAACTGGTTGTACAGTCAGCAAAGGGTTGCCGCTCTTTGGTCCGCCATATCTCCATAGGTTGCATTCTGTTTCTTGGATCCATAGACCTCTATGGCCTCCCTTCTTTCCCTGACAGAGCTCCCTTTGTTGTGCAGCTTCAATGCGTCTGCAATGCGCTGTGGAGTGATCTGTACTTCTACTTTCTCTCCATCCATGGTTGTCAATGTGGCTTTCCCATCCTTCTGAATGGATGTTGCCAACTCGTACACTCTTCTTGTATCCACACCTGATGGTCTCAAGGTGAAGAAACTGTGCAAGTCTGCCCTTTCCAGGTACCTGCTGATGTCTTCTGACCTGCTATAATTTACCAATTCCTGTGGGATCATCGGTACATCCACCGCTTGCCCTTGAGGATCTCTGAAAGTCACCTGGTAGATCTTTATTCCCTCTTTCTCCAATACTGCTTCCTCCACCCAAGTTTTGGTTGGCTTGAGGGCTTCTGCTGGAATGTCAAAGGGTTCCGCTTCTGCAAGAGCATCTTTGATTGTCGGTCTTTTTCTCTTCGTTGCCGATAACTTGGCGGAATCCATGGATCCTGTAACTCCAATTTCAGAAGTTAGCGTCTTTTTAGTACTGAAAGCCGAAATGAAGCTTTTAACTATCCAAATGACTTGAAAATTGAAACATGAGCTATTCAGGGCCTAAGGATGCAAGGTAGGTGAAAAAATATGCAAAATGGGCTCAAAATCATGCTGGAGACATCATACACGTATGATGTCTTTTGTGTCAAAATGACTTCATATTGGTTGTGCTTGTAGCTGATAGTGTATACATGAGTATCATATGCTTGGATTTGAGTTTGGATACCATTTGGTCAAGTTTTGGCCAGTTTAGTCCAGTTCCGGATCTTGGCAAAATTTTGAAAGGGATTTGGATTTTATGATCCAAATTGGATAAAACTTGGTGGTTCACTTTCAAATGGCATGTAGATCACTTCTGTTTGGTGGTTGAAGCCCTGAGGTGCCAAAATCACATAGTGAGACATCATACGCGTATGATGTCTTTAGTGTATTTTTGGACCAAATTTCTCTATAAGCTTGGATTTGGCTTTAGATAGGCTTATTTAGTGGATTTATGAAGTTTGGATAGATTTTGGGCTAAAAATGACTCTGGAGACATCATACGCGTATGATGTCTTTTTCATCAATTTTGCATGGGATTGGTTCTGTGGACTCCCCATGTACTAGTGAAGGACTATATCTACTCAAATCTTGGTTTGGACTTGAGTATGTTGGATTTGGGCCAAAAATAGGCTTTAGGTGAAGGATTTTCCTTCAATTGGGCTAATGGGGTGATCCTCTTGACCAAATGGTTCCAAATTTCATATGTAGCATGTATTAGATATATATAATGGATGTATGATGACAAATGAGCAGTTTTGGCTTTGTAAGTGCAAATAGACATCATACGCGTATGATGTCTTTTGTGTCAAAATGGTGCTTTTTGGTTCCAGATAGCTTGTAGATATGTTAATCAACAATCCTACAAAGTTTCATTGAGTTTGGAGTTATTTTGATAAAATTAGTGCCAAAAATCAATTTTATGGCCTAATTTGCGTCTTTTTGGTTTTCCTTGGGTTTTCTAACTCCAATTCTCATGATACTTGGTTCATAGGATGTGATTAACATGTGGAATGAAGCTATGCACTCAAATGTTGAAATGGATATGAAATTCATGCTGTGAGACATCATACGCGTATGATGTCTTTTCTTAAAATGTTGGTCTTTTTGTGCAAAGTCATCAGCTTAGCTAAAAAGCCCCCTTATAGGCATTTCAGTCTCCGAAGTCGTCTCTTTGCCGTGGGGTTGAATTTCTTCAACTTTTCTTCTCGAGAGTTGCATTTCCAGCTCATTGGATATGTTGTGAAGCCATCTATTTGGTTGAACTTGACTTTGGCTCCCCGTTCTCCATCTTTCTCCATTTGGTTGCCCGAAAGCGTCTTTTTCACCATCGGTAAGTGAATCAGCTTTCTTTTGGGTTTTGCTTGCAAACATAAGTCATCCATGTATATTTGAAGCTGCTTGTGAAGTTTCATTTCATTCGGTCGTCAATTTCAGCCGTTATGCCAAAATGACGCTTTGTGTGTCCGTAGCCGAATCGGTTGTTTTGACCCACTTTTGGTGGTCCAAACCTGGAGATACTCCATGGTTGCATTGCCCTCGATGTTGTTAAGCTTCCTAAGAAGTTTTGTGTCGTTTCGACAACTTTTTCCTGTTTGCCTCTTGCAGGCTCTGTTGACCTAGGGTTTTTCCAGTCGTTCTTTCTCAAGCTTTGAGGGTTAGAAACCCATCTTCTATACTAGGGTAACCCATCTATAAGTTCTTGCAAGGTTTGGTTAGGCGTTTGTGTCCCTACCTAGCATTCTTCCCCATTCCCCGTCTGCTCTTGTTTCTTGGTTTTGGTTAGTTTTCGCGACAAAAGTTAACGATAAGCATCAAAAGCTTATGGCAACGAGTCTACCTCTCATGTCTGGTGTCCTCTGAGCTCTCGTAGCAGTCGTAGAAGGCTGTAGAAGGTTGGATGCTCCTGTGTGCTCTTTGCTCTCTCCAAGAAGGTAATAGTGGAAATGAGCTTGAAAGTGAAGTGAAAAATACTTAACTTCAGACTTCTCGGATCACTTGTTACCAAATTTGACATGTGCTCCTATCTCGTCGTGAAATACACTTTAGGATTTGAAATTTCTCAATTTGGACTCCGTTTGACCTGTTTCTGAGAAATCTGTCCACTTTGCCAAAATTCTGTCATTTCGGGCTTTCTGCAACTTTTCCCGAATTGTACTCAATTTTTACCATGGGTTTCCCTTGTCATTAGGATCATCACCATCTATTCTTTTCTTTTTTCTGATCTCGTTTCACCTGCTTTTTTATTTTTCTTTTATTTTTTTAAAGAAAATCATAAAAAATAAAGGAAAATAGAAAATTGAAGCCAAAAAAATTCCAAACATACACAATAAATAGCTGGTAACTCTGTGTATATGAATATACAATTATTTGTGATTTCTGGACTTGGATTACCATTTTTTCCACTTTTTAGCTCCAAAAACACTCTTATTTAGTGATATTTACACGTCTAGAGACCCAAATTCATCAATTGATCTCTTCTTGTTGCAAAACAAGGTATATAAGGGCATAAATATTATCAATATCCGCAATCAAACATAAAAATTGCAAAATCATGTAAGACACTGCCCTTCTAATATAATTTTTGTTTTTCTTTGTTTTTGGCGCTTGTAGCTGCTTTATAACTCCTGTATACCTCCCCCCCTCCTAGTCTGAGTCCTCCCGGACGACTATGAAGTGTCTGTGGGCGAAGCATTGTAGTTGTTTTGGTCATAAGTTCCCAATGCAATTGTAGAGCGATGATACAACAGTCTTTCCAATAAAGCTGCTCTTTGTTTGATTGAAGGATTGGTGGTCGGGTTTTGGGTTGGTTTTGGCACTTCGGTAGTAGAATCAGTAGATGGATTCTTCTTTACTTTGTTGTTCTTTTTTACAATCCAAATCTGCTTCCGCTTCACTTGTGCTTGCCACAAACTCTTTGCGACCCAAACCTGCTTTGTTCTTTGTGTTGATTTCCTCGACTTGAAATACCTAGGAGTTTCCATTGATTGTACTGAAGGGAGTTCCTTTTTACAAATCTTTGGGATCCAAATTTTCTTGCTATAGCTTTGTGCCGTCATGAACTTCTTTGGAATCCAGATCTATTTCACTGTCCTTGATTGTCTGGAATCACTCTGTTGTCTGGTATTGAAGACTCTGTTTTCCACCTTTGTGTTCTCTGGCACAACCTTTTTTGGTCTCCATACCAACTTTGACTCCGTTTTTTCCCAAGGTTGAGCTGTTATATTATTGTTTGTCTTCCTTATCCACTGTTGAGAATTCCTCGTCAAAGAGTAATCCGGTTGTATAGAAACTTTTGGTTGCCATTGCTTCTTCTTTTTCTCTGGTTGTTGTTTACCTTTGTTCTTGGATTCTTCCTTTGGAGTTGTCTCTGATCCTTTGGTGAACTTAACTGATTGACTTTCACCTTCGTATTTGATAAGCACTGATTTAGAACTCCAGTCAATCATTGCATTGTATTGCTTCTGCCATGGTTGTCCTAGCAATAATGGATGTTGTGTAGCTTGGTCTTCAACCACGTAAAACATATGAGGATACACATACTGGTTAATCTGTATATGTAAAACTGTGCATCCGACAGTTTTGATTGAATTCTCAGAGTAACTCTTTAACTCTTGCTTGGCAGTTTGTAGTTTAGTGTCATTTGTCAATTGTCTATACAAACTGAGTGAAAGTAGGTTAGTTTGAGCTCCTGAATCCAATAGTGCTCTGGCTTTGATTTGGTTGGTTCCTACTTTGCATTCAATGATGGGTTCTTCTTTGTCATTATCCATTTCTGTTATACTGACTGCGTTTATTCGTATTGCTCCTTCATTGCGCTGTTTCTGACGTAGTAGTCTTCTTTTCTCCATTCTTTCCTTCGCCTCGGCTTGCGCTTCCTCCACAATCTTTTTCTTTTTCTGGACACGCAGCTTTTCTTGATGTATTTTGAGAAGCATGTCTTGGGTTAGCGGCAAAAGATACTTTTTCACTCTGCATCCACTAATCCAATTGGGCATTTCTTCTCCGTCTAATGTAGCAAGCTTGACGGCTCCACTTGGTGATAGATCTTTAATCACCAGAGGTCCCATCCCTCGCTTTTTAAGCTTCTTAGCATGCTGTTTCAGAGTGTAAACTAGGACATAGTCCCCAACCTTAAACTCTTTAGTCCGCACATGCTTATCAAAAAATTCCTTTTGTCGCCTTTTTTGAGCGTAGATAGAAGCTACTGCTTTTAGGCGAAGCTCGTCTAGCTTTTCCAGGTCATCTATTCTATCAGAAAGCTCGTGCCCTGTCCACTCTAGATCCTTAGCCACCCTTAAGGTTGAAATCAAGAATTCTATTGGTAAGATAGCATTTAGCCCAAAAACCATGTTATATGGGGTCGTTCCTATTGATGTTTTATATGCTACCCTATATGCCCATAATGTTGAATGCAACTTCTGGTCCCAGTCAGTTCTCGACTCAGATACAATCTTCGTAAGGACCGTGCATATGGTTTTGTTTGTTGCTTCAGCTTGTCCGTTTGCTTGTGGATGATACGGGGCTGATTTCCTATGGATTACCATGAATTCATCTAGAAGGATCTTTATCACTTCATTTATAAAATGTGTGCCTCGATCACTCACAATTTCTATTGGCAATCCATATCGTACAAAGACGTATTCATATAGAAATTGTGCCGTGGTCCTGGCATCCGCTTTTTGAGTTGCCTTTGCTTCGACCCACTTTGTTAGATAGTCTGTAGCCACAACGATGTATTGTGCATGAGTCTTATATGCAGGAGGTGAAATGGGTCCGACATAATCAATCCCCCATTTTGCAAAAGCTCTTGCCCCATCATTGGTCTAAGCGGCATATCATCTCTTTTAAGTGGTACTTTGGTCCGCTGACAGTCATCGCACCGTTTAACGTATTCCTCAGCGTCCATATGTAATGTTGGCCACCATATTCCTGCGGCTAAGACAAGTTTTGCTGTCTTATCACCTGAGAAATGGCCTCCACCTACTCCTCCATGAGCTTGCTCTAGTATTATCACATACTCAGACTCTGATGCGCAAATCCTAAGCTGGTTGTCTTTACCTCTCTTATAGAGTTGATCTCCTATTAAAGCGTAATCTCTAGCTTCTGTCTCTACAGATTTCTGACGAGCTTTTGACGTTCCTTCTGGGAAAGTTCTATTTGTGAGATATTCAACAATATACTGACTCCATTCTGGAGCGATCATTATCTGATATAATGTCGAATACTCTGCTGGCGGTTTTGATGAACATACAATACATACAGTGACATATTCATGTACGCTTTCTTTCATTCCTGGCCAATAGACTCCCAATTGTAACAAATTCCTATATGTGTTCCTTCTTGAACAATGAAATGCACATTCCTGAACATGTGCTTCGCGCAGATATATATTATATTCCTCAGGATTGATGCATAGTCGTAAAACATGATCATTTCCCAATTGATACAACCTTCCTGCAACCAATTGAAGATTCTTGGATTGCTGAATAGCAATATGTTTCTAGTTGTATTCTCTTCTATCGAACTCTCCTCCATAGGTTAATAGGTTAACGACATTTTGAGACCACTTCGGTATCATTTCTATGTTGAACAAGTACGCGTCTGGCATGTCGTCATCTACTCCTATAGGGTCTTCTCCATTCGTCAATCGCGAAAGATGATCAGCTCTAAGATGTGTTTTTCCTTTCTTTACTACTACCGTGAAGTCGAATTCCAGTAAGATAATGAACCATCTCACTATTCTCCCGGTATTGCATGGTTTATTCACTAGGTAGAGCAAGGCTTGGTGATCCGTAAAAAACACAAACTTGTTGGCTAGAAGATAATGCCGAAATTTCTTCACAGCATATATCATTCCTAATCCTTCTCGCTCTGTTGTGGTGTAATTCTTCTCTGCATTGTTGAGCTGTCGACTGGCGTAACAGATAGGAAAATCCATGTTTCCTTCTTCTGGCTGAGCCAGAATGCATCCTATTGCATATGCGAAGCATCTATATGCACATGGAATATCTTCTCCCAATCTGGTGATTTCAAGACTGGAGCAGTAATGAGTGCCTCTTTCAATTTCTTGAATGATTCCTCACACTCCTCTGTCCATTCAAAGTTCACTATTAGCCTGTAAAGTGGTTGGCCTATTATAGCGTACATGTAAATGAATCGTCTATAATATCCGCAATGTCCCATAAAGCTCTGTACTTGTTTCGCATTGGTTGGTCTAGGCATATCCACTATAACTTTTATCTTCTCTAAATCCGTGGATATTCCGTTTTGTGAGACAATATGTCCCAGAATTCTGCCCTGTCGGACCATAAACACACATTTCTCAGGATTGAGACAAATGCGATATGTCCTACATTTCTCAAATACTTTTCTTAGGTGTTCTAGATGCTCATCTCTCAGAAGAGAATGTACACATAAGTCATCCATGTATATTTCTAGAAACAACCTTAAGTATTCTTTGAAAGCATGCGTCATCAGCCTCTGGAAGGTTGCGGGAGCATTGGTTAGACCAAAAGGCATAACCCGATAAGCATAAATTCCCCACTCCGTTGCAAAAGCTGTTTTATGTTGATCTTCCAGTGCTATGGCTAGCTGGTTATATCCTGAAAAACCATCAAGAAAGGAGTATGCTGTTTTCCCTGATACACGCTCTAGAACATGATCAGTTATCGGCAGGGGATAATTGTCCCTGATTGTTGCAGCATTCACTTTCTTTAAGTTGACACACACTCGGAGTTTTCCGTTCTTCTTGGGTACCACCACAATCGGAGATACCCAATCGGTGTGTTCAATCTCGTATATGAATTCAGCTTCCATTAGCTTATCTATCTCTTCTTTGATTCGCTTAGCAAATGTATCATTATATGTGTATGGTCTCTGTCTGCTAGGCTTTGCGTCTTGTTTCAGTGGGATTGTGTGTTGGCATATCGATGGGTCAACTCCCTTTAAGTCCTTATAAGACCATGCAAACACATCCCTATACTCTCTGAGAAGACTCAAAAGTCTCTCTTCCTCGCCTGGAGACAAATCTGTGGCTATGTACACCGGTCTAGGTGTCTCACCTGGAGCTGCTAAATCAACTTTTTTTGCATCCTCCGGTCCGTCATAAGATTCGTTCTCCCTTCTCTCTCGAATAGGTTGGGTTAATACCACCTTCCTATCCTCTATTGTGAATTTCCTATAGTGAGAGGGAACATCCATGTTTTCCTTGATTTTGGCGTTTTCGTCCTCTCCACTCTCAATTTCTGTCGTCCAAACTTCTTTCAGAGTTTTCTTGAGCTCTCTGTACTTGTTTCTACGTTCTAACTTGGACTCCGTGTGTTCTCTGTTGCGCTTGTTCTTTTCTGATTTTTCTGTTTCAGTTTTCGTTCCATTCCTTTGAACTTGATTTCTTGAGCCTTTTTTGTCTTTTCGTAAGCTCTTTTGATCATTGCCTCTCATTCTTCCAGAAATCTTATCCTTAACACAATCTTCCGCCTTTACTAGCATTAGGAATTGATTTTTTCCTCTTATTCTAGGCATCGGATTGGTTCTAACCCCCTTTGTTTTTCTCTTTGCTCTATAGCGTTTCTGGCGTTGTTTAGTTTGGTTCGGAAAATCATAAAATCGGACATCCGTTATAGTTTCTTCGTTTCCGCTTGAATTGTCCGTTGACTCGTTGTCTGCTTCATTTCCCCACTCTGGATGATCGGGAATGTCGTGAAACACCTCTTCTTCATCTTCCTTTTCCAGTGTATCGTTCTTTTCAGTTTCTTTTTCGAGTACAGTTCTCAACATGAAGTACGGAACCACGTCGTACCCGTCCTTGTCGCAAAATTTCGTTGTGGGACCATCCGGAATTGCACAAACATCTAGGGTTGCTAGAATGTGTGTCCATTCTAATGGTTCAAGTGTGTCCTCTGGAAAGGGTTCTCCTATATAAGTTTCGTCTTCGATAGCCCTTTCTAAAACATATTCTTCTCGCCTCAGACTTCCACATTTCGAGGCTCCACACATCCATAACTCCTTGGGCTTACCTAACCAAGCTGGAAATTCGGATCCCGCCAAAGTAGCTGAATCAAACTCCTCTACCGGTGTTCGGTTCACATCTTTGTAGCTATGGTCTTTCAGGTTCACACGTGTAGTGGTTTCCATATTTCTCAGGTATATGTGATCGTAGCCCCAATCCTGGACCATTTTCAACTGTCTCATGAATGGTCTTCCCAATATGATATCATAGTTATTCTCCTTGCCAAAATCGACAATAGCAAAAGTATGTTCGTATTCAATGCCGCAAGAAGTCACTACGACTTTCTCTAATAACCCCATAGGTTTCTCCATGTGTCCATCTGCTAATTGGAGTTTCAACCTAGTCTTCCTTATTGCTGGTTTCCCCCATTTTTTCCAGATTTCTTTTGTAGCAATGGCTACCCCAGCTCCGCTGTCTAGTATTGCCATCGTGTTCACTCCTTGGAATTCAACTGGTAAGGTTGTATTCCCCTCTTCACCTTCGCAATACTCTCCGACCTTGTTTAAGGGTACAGGCTTAGCGTTCTTTTGTGGTTTGCTCAGCTCTTGTATACCCTCTTGCAGTCTCGATGTTGGTCTTTTATCCCAAATTTCTCCAAGCATTTTCCTACAGTGGTCCACATATGTGGTCTTAGCCTCAAAAGCTCAGCTAGAGTGATAGTGCATGTCACTGGTGTTGACAAGATCTCTATCAATCCTTGCGAGTCCATGACTTTTTCTGATGAGATTCTTCGTGAGGGAAGTGCTCTAATCTCGGATTTTGCTTCATACTCTCCTAAGTATGAAGGTAAGGTTTTCAGTGAATGAGGTTTGCTCTCCATTGTTCTAACAGAGCCCCCATCCCCCAGTAAGATTGCAGATCCAAGTCCACTTGAGATCCTGCCTCAAATTCCACTATGGGAGGATTCCTGATGTCCTTTTCCCAATTTGTCTGATTAGCTTGGCAACTTAGCTCGTTTGCAAAGTTTGCCTCTCTCACTTGTTTCCAAAATTCATTGTAATCCTCATCTCTTCCGTAAGACCTCTGTATGACTGGATGAAAACTCTCTATCTCCTGATCGGTTGTGTTCAATACTATGCGGTCATCCTTGTGTGTATTTTCAGGCTTTTGTGCACTGGGAGTCTTTTCAGCTACCCGTGAAACGATAGTCTCTTGCTGAATTGGGTTTTCCGTTCCACAATTCATTGTTTCTTTTGGTGGTTCTAATAAGGCTTGTGCAGTCTCGATCATTCTCTGGCACATTTCAAGTCTCTGCTTTTCCAATTCCGCGTTTGGGTATGTCATCCACCTCTGTTCTTGTGTTTGGTTGTTCTTTAACCTAGCTTCGTAAGCTCTCATCAGTGCGTCCAATGGTTCGTGTACTTTGTCGACTAGCACTGATCCCCCTGAGCTTAAGCTCGTTGTTTCTTTGATACTCTTTTGTTTCGTTCTTTCCGGGCTCATCTCTCGTTTCCCATTTTGACTCTCAAGTTTTTCTAATCTATCTTTAGTTCTCTTTAGTTCCTCAGCTAGAATAACGTCTTCACGTTCTTTTCTCAACTTCATGCGTGCTTTTCTAGCTTTCCATGTGTTTCTCTGACTCCGCGGTCCTTGACTAACCACTTCAGTCGCTAACTTTCCATTCTTAGGTTCTCTAGTGGTTTTCTTAGCTTGAGCTCTAGTAACAACTTGCGTTGGTATCAGAGTTTCATTTTCAGACCCACTGCTGGTAGGAATAGTTTCTAGCATATTCAATGTCGTCTTTTGCACTTTGTTTGGATTCTTTGAACAATCCTCAATGAAGTGAGTAACCCCACACTCAGTGCAATAAGCGTTAATTCTAATGATTTCCGTATGTGGACAAACATTCATCAGATGGTCACCTCCACACTTGTAACAGGGTCCTAGTGCTGGTCTTGGTCCCATTTGATTCGTCCTTTGTGGATAGGACGGTCTTTGTCCTGTTAACCCTCCATGAGCTATGAACATCAATGTTCTTGCGTCCAAATTGTATCTCTCTTCATCAGAAGCACTTATAATTGTTGGTATTCCAAAATTCCTAATCATGCCCCATGGTTCTGGTTGTTTGGGTTCTTCTGGTGGGTAATACACAGTTGGAGACATGTGTGCACCAGATTCTTCATAATAGGCTTGCACAGGCACTAAGGATTGTTCTTCCTGATTCTCTAAGGTTGGTGCATATCTAATGCCCACTGGTCTTGCTCCTGGTAAAGGTGGTTGTTGTCCCAATACCGGTTGCGGTCTTTCTATCCCCATAGGTCCTGGTACATTTCCCGTTGGGTATCGAGGTACTGGATGTACTTGAGGTGGTGCTAATTGAGCAGGAGGTGCATACTGACGCTCCCTTACATACCCTTTGTTGTAATAGCACTCCTCTGTTGGATGGTTTGTCCATTTTTGTTCAATAGCACACCATTTCAGTGTTTTTGGCAATGGTTTTTGGTATGGTGCCATCCTTTTTAGAGCATCTTCTATCATTTGCTCTACATTTGGCATGGTTGTTGTTTGAACATTCTTTTTAGTGGTAGTCTCGCTCGCTACGGAGGAGGAGCTACTGGATGCAAAATCTGTATCCGCTGACACCTCTCCATAAACCGTACAATTATCCACTAAGTACAATGCCTCTCTCGTTACTTGCTCGAAACTTGTACAAGCTTTCAAGTGCAAGTCCTTCTTGAGAGTGTCATTTCTCAGTCCCTCAATAAAGAGAACAGATAGTCTGTCATCTTGTGGTCGTTCACGTACTGAACATCTCTCAATGTATTGTTTGAAGCGAAGTGAAGCTTCCTTCACTTTTTCGTGTTCTCTCTGTTTAAAAGCATATATTTGTGAGACCGTATTGTGCTTAATCCCTCGTTTTGAGAATTCCTCAGCAAACTCTCTTAGCAAATGGTCAATGTCATGGAATCCCCCTATGTTCAGTGGTTGAAGCCATGTCAATGCCGTACCTTCTAGAGTAAGACCAAATCCCTCGTATTGTGTATGGAAATCTGTTATCTGCTCAGCTCTTAAGACTTGCTTAAAGAGTAACACATGTGCATACGGATCTCCTGAACCACCATACTTCTTTGGCATACACTTGGCTACTTGAGATGGTCTCATACGTCTATGGTCTGCTACCAATCTCATTGCTCCTGTGTCCCCGGCTAAAGCTTTCTCTAGCATCATGGACTTCATGGGTTACCCTTGTCGGTTCCCCTGCCCTGAATCTACTACTAGGAGGTAAATGTGATGGTTCCGCTTCGAACCTTGGACCTGGAGTGGTATATGTGGGGATTGGAACTGCACTACCTCGATTCGTATCCATTGACTCTCTGGAATGTAGTGATCCCATTGGTCCGGGCTTCGAGTACTGAGGTTGACTGAAAGAGTCAGCAGCCTGAGTTCTTTGTCCTCCTGCCGTCATTGGGTTTTGCACTCCATTTGTTGGTGCTGGTCTTTGTGAGCTAGAAGTAACATAATACTGATGTAGTGGTCCCCCAAAGTATGTATATCCTTCTAATTCTTTCTTGCCCATTGTTGAGTATTGTCTCCCATACTTGTCGT
Source organism: Adiantum capillus-veneris (assembly GCF_014529385.1). Lineage (NCBI taxonomy): Eukaryota > Viridiplantae > Streptophyta > Polypodiopsida > Polypodiales > Pteridaceae > Adiantum > Adiantum capillus-veneris. Next base: position 19,704,514 of record NC_140956.1, read on the forward strand.
AAGCGGCAATTTTCACTTCCGATCCCTCTGTGTAGGTAAAGACATAAAGTCTTTTTTGGTCTGTCAACTCTCCGTTGTAGGGTTCTTCACATCTATAATAGAGATCTTGCTCCCCATATTATATTTGTATAGCCCCACATAGATGTTATCAGTGTTGATCCTTGTAGTTTCATTCTCTCTTCTTAACCTCGCATCAGGGAAGTTCATTATTGGTGCTTTCTCCTCAAGTTCTTCATCTACTTTGGCTTTGGTGCCCATCAATCCCCACTTGTCCACAATGTTAGGGTTTAGGACTACCAAGTACATGGTACCCTCGTCATCTAGATATCTATCTCCGCTATAGCTCACAGGCACTAAGTCCTTGAACTCACTAGGTCTCTCTTCTATCTTTACACAATAGCGGTCCATTCCGTCTTTGTAGATCTTGGCACCTTGCTCATTGTCGTACTGGTATTTTATGAACAATAGCTTCATTGTGGCGGAAGGGTTTGATGATCCTGCTGCCATATTTTCTCTGTTGTTCAGGTTCAAGTGTTCCAAGTGTTCGGTGAAAATCTCGTAAGATCTCTCCGAAGAAGTATCAGAAACACTTCCTTCAAAGATCGGCTTTAATGGTTGCACCCAACTTTGGTTTACACTTCCCTCGATTGATATGACACTTGCTTGTTCCCCTTGTTTTGGTTGGTTATTCTGGAGATTCCTGCCCGATCTCAAATTCATCAATTCCCCTAAAGGACTTTAACTTCTCCGTCTCGGCAATTTGTTTTCCCAAGTTTTTGTGGTCAGAATTGATCCAAACTGATTGATACTTGGTCAATTGTTTAATCTTGTCAGTTGGACAACTTCTGTTTCATCAAGTGAGAATTTTGTTGCAGTTATGCTGAAAAAGACATTATACGCGTATGATGTCTTTTTTCACAGATTTGGACTATTTTGGTTATGCTCACTCTCAGTAGCCCCCTTATGCTCTTTCCACTCACAAAATTCAGTTTGAACTCTGTTTGAGCAAGTTATGGCTAATTTAGGCTTTTCTTGGCAGTTTATCGCTTTTGACTTGTTTTGGGTCAATTGTGATCCAAATGGGATGAAACTTGAAATATAACCTCTAGACAGCTATTACAATGGATCTGTGTTGGCAAAGTATCAAAATATGTCCAAAATTAGGTCAAAGACATCATACGCGTATAATGTCTTTTTCATCAATTTGGGTCAAGACTTGATATTTTTGCTTTCTACAGTGTTTGTAACAATCTTGTCAGGTCAGATATCATAAATAAGCAGTGGATGTGCTAAAAGACATTATACGCGTATGATGTCTTTTGTCTCAGATTTTGACTATTCTTGGTTTTAAGCCTTCTCCAATGTTTATAATTGAGTTTCAAGTGTTTTTGTCAGGTTTGAATGTAAAAACAAGATCTGAATCCAAAATTTCCTATTCTTTGCGTTTCTTGGACTCCGACTTGTCTTTTTGGGTTTCTTTGAGTGTTAATGCTCTTGTTTTAAGTTGAAATTAGGGTATAACTCCCCTTTTGAACACTCTGCTAAAGTCAAAATTTCTGTTTTGGTCTCTGTTTGGTCATTTATACATCATACGCGTATGATGTCTAAAGTTGCAGATTTCCAGTTTTTTGGCACAGAATCCTTCCTAAAGCTTTCTCAAGTGCTCAGCAACTCCCAGATACACAGAAAATTTCTCTGACTTTTGTTTATTGCAAGTTTCACTACTAACTCGACGGTTTAGTGATTTAACATGCAATCAACCATATCAAGCAAATACTCCAATGATTACTAGCTCTAGATCAGGATCAAATGAAGTCCTACCTAAGCTATTCCTAATCATAAAATGGGTTTGGTAATTGGGATTTTAAAGAGATTCACTGCCACTCACGGACTAGCAAATTCTTCTTCTATCAAAAACTACTCAACACCAACAAAACAACAAACAAATCTAAGCTAAACTAAAAATACTGTCAACACGGAAGACCCACGAATACCCCACTTCCTAGTATCTCTCGAGATCTTCGGAGTCCACCACTCCTAGATCTTTTCTAACTAAAGTATACAAAGTAGTTTATACGACTCACCTCGTAGGATTAGTCTAAGGTCACCTACTTAGGGCTCTCGTCCCCGACAGCGGCGCCAAATGTTAAGGCGGTTACGCCGCTAGCGGAAGCTAAATAGCGAGAACTCAACCAACAACAGAATTTGTCAGACGAGGACGGAGCTTGACCCGCAGGCGCATGGAAACAACTAGGTGGGTGTCAAATCACCTACTCGACCTTCTAATGACAATCACTACTAAGGAAATCAAATCTAAGTTCTAAAATACGCAAGTGACTGAAATCCGTACTACGAACGAATGCTATATGAAACAGGATCTAGAATCATTGAATCGACCTCAAACTCAAGGGGAAGTCTATACACTAGGTAAGAACAACACCCTAAAGACTTGAACTGCAAAATCAACCTATAATCACTCCGTGCGGTAAACGCGTATGAAGACAGGCCGAAAAATACAGGTGACCGAAACTTGACCCAGATGGTACTAATGCGTAGCTCTACTCGTTGTGGTTCTATAGATATGCTGCAAGCTCCATTCCGACACACGAGTTGGAAGAAAACTCACGCCGCAGCTCGTAGGAACTTACCACACATAGAAGCCAATAGCGCGCACTCTTGGTATCCGTGCGTAGCTCTTGCCGTTGCTAACACAATGGCGGTGTCGCTTCTCCAATGGCGGCTCCGTAGCTCGTGTAGCAAGTAGATAAGACTCTCTCTCTCTCTCACTCTCTCTCAGACACAGTCACGGCGCTCAAAAACTCACTTTGATTAATAATCTGAATCCCTTAGGTTACAAAAACTTTGGCTTATATACCTCAGCCTTGGAGGTGAGAACATCTCTAACTAATTACATCAGCAAGTGAAATAACTTCGGAATTACAAGCTGGAAACTCAATTGAGTCCCGTTACTTAATGAATGGCTCAAATCAAAATTAATGTCAGAAAGACATTTATTACAATCAATGGTTACAAAATGATGAGTGTGAGCAAAAATGTGGGTGTGATCCTTTGCTGGCTCAACACTCCCCCCCCCTCCGCGTTCATGTCGTCCCTGACATGAATTTTATGCTTGGTCAATAAAGTCCTGTCGTCTTGAGCATCTGCAAATGTGATTCGTATCGTAGGTTGCCGATGGTCAAGGTTGGGCCGAATATTTTGCTTTCGTGGGTGAAAAAGCCGGTGTAGAAAGCTTCTTCGAATGTTTGCATGTGGAAGCTAGGCAAAAACATAATCCTTTGGTATAGGAGGTGCAACACTTTTGGAGAAGGCTGCAATGAAAGATCATATATCATATCAGTCACTGTGTCGGCCGTCGAAAGTAGACTCGAGGTCGTGGCTTTATCTGGTGCGAACACTTCAATGCAAGCTAAGAGAGTCCTGCAGATTTTCTTGAGCATCTGACTCGAAAGGTCAGGAGAGCCAGTAAAGAGCTTGATGGTGCCCGTTAGGGTTTTCACCATGTAGGCTTTACCTATTCTCTCTCCTGCCTTTGGTCCTGGCATCCTGGGATAATTAAGTCAATTTGGCTTCTTTTCTGCAATCTTGCCATGCTCTTTCCAGTTTCTGACTCTTGGCACCGGGCAGAAGGTTGCATTCTCCCGAATCTCCTTTGGTGCCTCCACCAAGTAGATGAGGTAGGCTGGGTATTTGTTCAGCCAACCTTTCCTCCATCTAGGTTGTGAATCTACTATCCTCTTTGACTGTTCCTCCTTTGTGATGTCGCCTTCGTAAAGAGCGACATACTGCTCCTCCTCTATTCTCTTTTTCGTCTTTAGCACTTCAAATTTCATCAAAGGGAAAGGCAGGCTGGGTTGCATCCACTCTTCATGGAGCACTTTTGTGTCTAATCCCTGAAGTCTAATGGAGATGAGGAGTCTCCTCTCCCATTCCATTTCCGCCTTGGCACTCTCCTCTGCTGACTTTTCTATTTGGTCATGGAGCCTTTTTTCTTCTTCTTCAGAGATTCCTGAAGTCGAGACCACCTCTTGAGCTGGGGCTAGATCTTCAATTGTGGTTGCCTCTCCAGTTTCTGGTAGCTCTATGGCTGCTCCACCTGATTCTTCGTGTGGTGTCTCTATGTCTCTTCTTTGTTGCTCTTGTAGATCTTGGAGCTGTTTGCGGAGGGCCTCATTCTCTGTCCGTAGTGTTTGATTTTCTAATGTGAGCCTCTCCTTTGCGGCCAATGATCCCTCAGCAATGTGCAACCTTTGCACTTGCTCTAATCTCAGCTCTCTTTGTAAGCTTCGGACCTGGTCTTCCAAAGCTGGTATGATAACTCCCTCTTGTTTGGTTCCTGCTATGCTAGCTCTAGGGGTAGTCTTGAGTCTAGTGATTGTTCTTTCTTGGAGCTCGACTCTTTCCCTTAGCTCAATGAGCTCATCCTTGGCTGCCTCCAACTCATCTTCTATCCGCTCCTTTTCTTCCTGTGCACTTGTTACCTCTCTTGAAGCCTCGACTAGCTGGAGTATCAAGCCGTCTCTCTCGTTTTCCGCATCATAGAGTGATGCTTTATGACTTTCAGATTCAGTCATAGCATTCTCTAATTTCCTCTGCAACTCTGCTTCCCTTTGTTTGGCTGTCTCAATCTCTACTTCCTTTGCCCTGGATCTTTCTTTGATCTTGCCTAGCAGTTCATGCACCATGTGCATGTCTTTTTCATCTTCATCTGTCAACTCTAAAGCTCTTTCTGCCACCACCTCCACTGGCTTCGGCTCTTCTAGTACGTTCTGTTCGTCCAGTTTCTCTTCACTCTCTTTTGTACTCTTTGTTTTTTCCTCCGTCCCTCTCCGATCATCTTGTTTTTGTAGGGTGATCCCATAAACTTCCTCAAGGGCCTCTGCTTCAGTGTATCCTATCGCTACCAGATCCTCATAATCATTTCTCTTTTGCTGAATTGGATCTATCTCCTTTTCTTTGGTCTCGGCCTTCGGCTTTTCCAAATCATCTGTGTCCATCTCTATTGTGGTCTCTTCCACGATATTTTTCGTCTTCTTCGGGCTTGGTACATCAGACATAGAGGGGTATCTGTCCTCAGCTTCCTTGGCTTTCCCCTTGTCGGCTTGCCCGTCTTTCTCTTGAGATTTAGTAGACTTATCTACTTTCCCTTTCCCCTTGTCGTCCTTTTTCAGCTCAGCTTTTAAAAGCTGTACCTCCTCTTCAGTGTATGGCTCGACAGGTTGCTGCTCCAGTATAGCCTCTGACTCCTCATAAGCTTTAATATATTGATCGTATTGATCAACATGTGGCCTAAATGAGCTAGTTCCGACTTTGGTGGGGTCTGGCACCCACTTTTCTTCAAAGTCACCCTTTAGAGCCCTTTCTGCTCTAAACTGCTCCACTAGTCTTTCCATTCTTGCCATTTTCTGACTTTTGGTTTGCTTGGGAGAAACCTTCTTCTTTACTTTCTTCATAAGCGGCTCGTCCACCTCCTCTTCACGTTTTGAAACTATTTATAGTTTCTGGCGTGCTCTTGTGGACGCCCTCTTGGATACTTCGGGCTGTTCTTCCTCCTCGTCGGCTTCTCTAAGCCACTCATTCTGGGAGGGAACCTTTGGCCACTGATCTCTAGCTCCAATAGCTTCATAAGCTATTCTTGTCAGAATTTCCGCTCCTCCTATGTACTTTGGCTTCTCGTTGTGCATGGCAATTACTTGCTCGTGGATGTGTTGAGCGCAATTCACCTCTTTTGGCATATTGCTCTTTAATGCCCATGTGATGGTGGTCACAATGGCATGGGGCGGTGTCGTATACTTTTGTGGTCTTTTACTGCAAACATGGAGAAACTGGTTGTACAGTCAGCAAAGGGTTGCCGCTCTTTGGTCCGCCATATCTCCATAGGTTGCATTCTGTTTCTTGGATCCATAGACCTCTATGGCCTCCCTTCTTTCCCTGACAGAGCTCCCTTTGTTGTGCAGCTTCAATGCGTCTGCAATGCGTTGTGGAGTGATCTGTACTTCTACTTTCTCTCCATCCATGGTTGTCAATGTGGCTTTCCCATCCTTCTGAATGGATGTTGCCAACTCGTACACTCTTCTTGTATCCACACCTGATGGTCTCGAGGTGAAGAAACTGTGCAAGTCTGCCCTTTCCAGGTACCTGCTGATGTCTTCTGACCTGCTATAATTTACCAATTCCTGTGGGATCATCGGTACATCCACCGCTTGCCCTTGAGGATCTCTGAAAGTCCCCTGGTAGATCTTTATTCCCTCTTTCTCCAATACTGCTTCCTCCACCCAAGTTTTGGTTGGCTTGAGGGTTTCTGCTGGAATGTCAAAGGGTTCCGCTTCTGCAAGAGCATCTTTGATTGTCGGTCTTTTTCTCTTCGTTGCCGATAACTTGGCGGAATCCATGGATCCTGTAACTCCAATTTCAGAAGTTAGCGTCTTTTTAGTACTGAAAGCCGAAATGAAGCTTTTAACTATCCAAATGACTTGAAAATTGAAACATGAGCTATTCAGAGCCTAAGGATGCAAGGTAGGTGAAAAAATATGCAAAATGGGCTCAAAATCATGCTGGAGACATCATACACGTATGATGTCTTTTGTGTCAAAATGACTTCATATTGGTTGTGCTTGTAGCTGATAGTGTATACATGAGTATCAAATGCTTGGATTTGAGTTTGGATACCATTTGGTCAAGTTTTGGCCAGTTTAGTCCAGTTCCGGATCTTGGCAAAATTTTAAAAGGGATTTGGATTTTATGATCCAAATTGGATAAAACTTGGTGGTTCACTTTCAAATGGCATGTAGATCACTTCTGTTTGGTGGTTGAAGCCCTGAGGTGCCAAAATCACATAGTGAGACATCATACGCGTATGATGTCTTTAGTGTATTTTTGGACCAAATTTCTCTATAAGCTTGGATTTGGCTTTAGATAGGCTTATTTAGTGGATTTATGAAGTTTGGATAGATTTTGGGCTAAAAATGGCTCTGGAGACATCATACGCGTATGATGTCTTTTTCATCAATTTTGCATGGGATTGGTTCTGTGGACTCCCCATGTACTAGTGAAGGACTATATCTACTCAAATCTTGGTTTGGACTTGAGTATGTTGGATTTGGGCCAAAAATAGGCTTTAGGTGAAGGATTTTCCTTCAATTGGGCTAATGGGGTGATCCTCTTGACCAAATGGTTCCAAATTTCATATGTAGCATGTATTAGATATATATAATGGATGTATGATGACAAATGAGCAGTTTTGGCTTTGTAAGTGCAAATAGACATCATACGCGTATGATGTCTTTTGTGTCAAAATGGTGCTTTTTGGTTCCAGATAGCTTGTAGATGTGTTAATCAACAATCCTACAAAGTTTCATTGAGTTTGGAGTTATTTAAAGCTTTCCGACTAAAGTATTTAGACAACAGAGGAGATGAGGATATACTCTGTGAACTGGATGAGATAAAGCAGAGAAAATTGTCAATCAGAAGTTATGTTGAGAAAATCAAGGAACTGACTAAACAACTGCAGGAACCACTATCTGAAAAGCGGTTGTGAGCATGGTTTTTGAATGGTTTTCGTATTAAGAATCTTAGGGAACAGGAGGTGCTAACACCAACAAAGAAATTCAATGATTTGGTGCAGCGAGCCCTGAAGCTAGAACAACAAGCTAAGAAGGAAAAGAGTCATAAGAAGAGGAGGTCCAATAGTAGCAGTACTTCTATTGAAGATTCTGATTCCAGTAGAGCCTCCAATAGTTCTGAAAGTAGCTCAGATGAAATGCCAAAGACAAGCTTAAGAAGGGATCTTGGTCTAGGAAGATTGAAGAGATGGCCTGGTAAATTGCTGAAATTAGCCAGACCAGACAACCGGTAAGAAGAATGGAAACCTGGTGTTCAAAGTGTAAATCTTAAGACCATGTTTCAAATGAATGCCCACAATCTACTTATTGCAAAGTCTATGGCCATCTATGGAACAACTGTGGTATTTGAATTCATCATTTCAAGAAGCGAAAAGATTTGTCAGTGGTGGCATTTACCAATGTTGAACCAGTAAGAGTGGAAACTACCAGTGCTTCTCAAGAAGAGAAACCAAGTATCAGTGGTACTGGTACAAGGCGCGGCAGATACCAAGGGGGTACTAGCTTGGGCCGGGGTCGTGGTAATTTCTAGAGTCGAAGCCTGAATTGCTATACTTGTGGTAAGTATGGGCATTTCGCGGCTCAATGTCCAAAAACACCTTTGACTGCGGATACTGAGGTGAAGGTTCCAGAACCAGTTCTTGTAGGAGAATTTAAATGAAGTAAAGGGGTGGTGATTGAGAAATTCCAAAAAATCCAGCAAAACCAGTCACTCCTGAAAGTAGCAAATGGGCTCAACAGAGAGAGGTATGGAAGGACAAGGGTTGATGAATGGCAGGAGTAGAGATAACTAGCGAAAAAAATCACGAAGGATTTAGCCAAGAAGCTGCTAGAGCAGCCAGAGAGTTATGACACCCGGGTCATCCAAAAGATACCTGCCCAGTTTTCTCAGACAGCACAATCAGATCAGTCAAAGCCTGGGATACCTGAGACCATGTTGGCTGCAGTACAAGGAATGATGGAAGAGTTGGGAACTGATAAAGGAGCTGAAAGCACTAAAATCAAGGAATGGTATTGTGAAGATACTACCAGTTCTTCAAGTTCTGATAACAACTCTAATCATGAGAAAGAGGAAATTCATGTCAAGATTTGTGACAGAATTCAAAAACTCACTGTGGAGTTAGAGGACATTAGAAAAACTTTGCCTGAAGCAGCGAAATTCATCAACAAAAAATGCAGGCTGAGGCGGAGGCCAGATCAGTTGACTTGGCGGTTGTTAGAGATGATGAAGTGCCGGTGATTCAGGTGGATTACAAAGTTCAAAAACAGTGGGAACCACTATCGAGCATCATACTAGATGGAGGAGCAGGGGTAAACATTCTGGGAGCACATCTTCAACAAAGGATAGGAATTACAAACCTGAAACCAACACCTTTCAAAGTTTGAATGGCGGATCATCGAGTGGTGCAAGCAACTGGTATGATAGAGAGTATGCAGATAAGAGTGGGCAAAGAAAAGTTCAAAGCTAGTTTCCTAGTACTAGATGTGCAAGGAGCTTATGGGATGCTACTGGGACACCCATGGCTGCGAACTGCATAGGCTGTTCATGACTATGCTAATCAAACTCTGGCAATACAAGGGGCTAGTGGCAGAATCCAGATTCAGACGAATAACACTAGAAGTTGGAGAAAGAAACTGAGACCCAAAGAGCTTTGCCAGAAGTATAAGGTGAAGAAAATTGAGAATGTTAGCAGCTATGGATATTTTTCCATTAACAGAGATAGATCTCAATGCAGTTTTACTGAACAAAGATCAAGCTGAAAAACAAAAGAAACATTTTCCAAACCAGTTCACTGAATTGAATTCAGGAGAACGTCCGGTTTAGCTAACTGTTGATTTCAACACACCAGTAGAACAAGCACACTCTGGAGGAGCTACTGAAAATCAGAATAGTATTTAGATCTCAGAGGATTGTCTTGGGATTACACTGAGGAGTCAACCAAGAGAAAGGGCAGAGGGCCTAACTGGTTGCTTCCAGATGATCAGGAGATAGAGGAATGGAATTTGGGGTCTGAGGAAAACCCTAGATTGATCAAGGTCAATAAACATCTAAATCCTATGATGAAAGAGAAGGCACGACATATGTTCCAACACTATAAAGATGTGTTTGCATGGGAACATACTGATCTCAAAGGAGTGGATCCAGAGGTCTGTCAACATCGAATACCACTGAAACCCGATGCTAGACCAGTACGACTGCAGCGATATCGAATGAATCCAAATTATGCGAAGAAGGTCAAGGAAGAGATTGACAACCTTCTAAAAGCTGGGTTCATTTCTGAAGTAGCCAGTAGTGATTGGTTGTTTCCTATTGTGGTTGTGCCCAAGAAGAATGGGAAGCTGAGAGTATCTGTGGATTATAGGAAACTGAACGCTCAAACCATTAAGGATCCATTTCCATTACCATTCACAGACATGTTACTTGATGAAATTGCAGGATATGAGATGTATAGCTTTATGGATGGTTATAGTGGCTATAACTAGTTATAGATTGCTCCTAAGGATCGGGGTAAGACCACTTTTATTACGGAGTGGGGAGCATTTATGTATCTGGTAATGCCATTTGGCCTTTGCAATGCACTAGCCACTTTTCAACGATGTATGATGGAAATATTTAGTGAATTTCTTCATCGATTCCTCGCCATATTTATGGATGACTTCACTGCATATTCAATAGAGGAAAAGCATTTACTATTTCTGGAGATGGTTTTTAAGCGTTGTCAGGAAAAGCAGATTTGTCTGAATCCATTCAAATCTGTTTTTTTAGTCTGGAAAGGACAGCTATTGGGACATGTGGTGTCCAGAAATGGAATAGAAATGGCCAATGACAAGATCCAGTGCGTTCAACAGGCCAAGGCGCCTAGAAATGCATCAGGATTAAGTTCCTTCTTGGGATATATTAAATTTTATAGAAGATTTGTGCACAACTTTGCTTCCCAAGCATTACCATTGTATGAACTTACAAAGTAAACCAGCAAGTTCAGTTGGACTGTTGAATGTGAGGAAAGTTTTCAAAAATTAAAGAATGCCATCATCAGTAAACCAGTTCTTCGACAACCGAATTGGGATGTCATTTTTCATGTACATGTGGATGGTTCAGGACTGGTGATGGGAGCAATTCTAGCTCAACCATAAGGAAGAACTGATTATCCAGTATACTTTGCCAGTCGCAGGTTTAGTAAGGCTGAACAAGGGTATACAACTACTGAAAGAGAAGCCTTAGGGATGGTTTTCAGTGCTACTAAATTCAGACATTATTTGCTGGGCAAGCTGTTTCATTTCTATGTGGATCATCAAGCCTTATTTTTTCTAATTATTAAAATCATTATTCAAGGCAGGCTGATACAGTGGATGAAGTTCCTTATGGAATTTGAATTTTGTATTTTCCATAAACTTGGCAAAAACCATTGTGGTGCTAATTTACTGTCTAGGAGTATGGAGGGCTACTCTGAGGTGTCTTTAAGAGACAAGCCAATAGATGCAGAATTATTTCAGCTAGAAATGGCAGAATCAATTGATCCAGAATTGTATGAAGTATATAAGTTTCTGTGTAAGGGTGGGTTCCCAGATGAATGGACTCAGAATCAGAAGAAGGCTCTGGTTATTAAAAGTCTAAAGTTCACTATCATTGGTGGCTCACTTTATCGATTGGATGTCAATGGGATTCTTCGCCGATGTGTGCCTATGGAGGGTAGAATGCAAGTTATTTCAGAGGCACATAATGGGGAATCTGGTGGACATTTTTCTACTGATATTACTTTCAAGAATATTTTGCAGGCTGTTTGTGGTGGTAGACTTTAATATATGATGTCAGAAGCTTTTGTAAAACATGTGATATATGCCAAAGAATGGACAGACCCATAGCAACAGATATGACTCCTTTAACACCAATCTAGCCACACTGGGTGTTTTCATGAAATGGGGTCTGGATTTTATGGGTCCATTCAAGAAGATTACTCAAAGGAAGAATAGGTATATATTGATGGCTACCTGTTATGTGACCAAGTGGGTAGAAGCTAAGGCACTTCCCGACAACATAACAAAACCCACTACTAGGTTTCTATTGAGAATATTGTCTGCCGATACGGATGTCCTATGGAGATTGTGTCAGACCAAGGTACACACTTTATAAATGACACTATGGATATTCTCATGGATATTCTTTCAGTCAAGCATCGGAAATCAACACCATATTATCCTAGATGCAATGGGCAAGCTGAAAGTAGCAACAAGACTATCAAGACTATCCTCACCAAGATTGTGCAAAAAAAGCCAAAGCAGTGGGACTTGAAACTTCAAACTGATCTATGGGCATATAGAACAACTTATAAGGTCACTACCGGATTAACACCATTTCGAATGGTGTATGGCACTGAAGCTATTGTACCTATGAAATTTGTCATACCCAGTCTCAAGATGGCAATAGAGCATGGCTTGGATTTTAATCACAATCTAAAAAAGAGAACGGAGGAGCTAACACAGCTAGATGAGTTGAGACAGAGGGCTATGCTGGAACAAGAAATTGTTCAGCAAAGAAGAAAACACTGGCATGACAGAAGAATTAAGGTCAGGGAGTTTCAAAAATTCGATCTGGTTCTCCTATATCAATCAAAACTAGGCCCTAAGAAACCAAACTTAAAGATAGCTTCGGCAGGACCATTTGAAGTCGATTGGGTGTTCTCCAATGGCACGGTAAGGTTGAAAGATTTGTCTGGATTACTGTTGCCAGGGGTATATAATGGAGCCAAAATCAAGCTCTATTATTCAGAAGCCAGAGAAACATTTCGGGAAAGGGGTACTGATGGTCTGGAAATTGAAGACCAAGAAATTCCGAAATCAGCTTTTTTAGGTCTTTTTCATGTACACCCAGTTCCAGAGCCAGTCAAAAAGTCTGAACAGTACCAGTATGACCAAACCATGTCCATACCAAAAACAGAAAAGTATGGAAACCAATATCAGTTCTTATGGGAACAACAGTCAGAATGACTATCAATTGTAATCATTTCAAAGACAAGAGAGAGTCTTGTCCAATGCATGTCTGCCACGTCACTTGCAGTGCACAGAACTCTAGGAATGGTAAGTGGTGGAGCTTTTATGGCACGAACACGTATAACAGTGAGGCGAGTAAGCATTTTTCCTCACAAATCTCCTGTGTGACGCCTGCCTACTGTTGTTTATTCGCCATCGCCAAGCTTTGAAGTTTCCTCACTACAGCCGCAAACTTCTTCATCTAAGGAGACTCTGGATTGCTGTTTATTCTTGCCAGCCACACCAGGATATGGGTTTGACGAATCAAGTAAGTCCTCTTCTTCTTCGTATACTGATTCATCATCTTCACGGTGTACGGGTAGGAAGAAAATATCGGAGAAGATGAAAGAAACTATAAAAGAAACCCAAGCCCTTATTACTGTCACAAAAGCAACTCTTCCGCTTATTCCTTACAGTAAAATACAGAGATAGGTGTTTAATGAGCAAGCCGAGGCCTTACTTAGACTGTGGGATTTCCATGTGGTTGTGCAAGCCACAAGGATAGAGTTTGACACAACTATTATAAGGCAAGTTCTGGATTCTTTCAATGCCGAAGACGGAAGTGCTGTGGTCTATGGTAGGAAAGTGTCAGTCACTCCAGAAAATATTGCTTTTGCATTCCAAATGCCAAATGGGCCAAAGCCATCTGTGGCAACCGCATAGCAAATTAGTGCAGCCTTGAAAGAAGATGATGCTGCCAAAAAGAAACGAAAAGCCAATGTGCAAGGGGTTCGAGTAGCAGGTCTAGACATTCGTGTTGCTTACCGTTTTGTAGCTGAAGCTGCGAGTCTTAAAAACAATCCAACTTTTTTGTCAGAGAAGCTATTTGCTATGCTCCTAGCAAAAAGATTGGACTCTACACTTTCTATCAATCTTGCCAGATATTGTCACATGATGTGCTTCAACAGACTACCAAGTTGAAGTCTCAGAATGTCTTCAAAGCTTGGTATGTTTGGTAGTTTCTTTACTGGGCATCTGCTCCAGACGCCCATGCCCAGGTAAGAACATTAGGTGAAATTTAGCTCACAAAGGGACCCTTTAAGGAGTTTGACTTTACCTCTCTCTAACAAAACGGGTGCATGGATAAATTTTTGCAAACAAACTCCAAAGTTGGCGGAGGTTTGAGAGTTAAAATGTCCTCTTCAAGTATATATAGCATGCCATGAGATTCCTCATATTTTAGAATATTCTTTTTGTGATTCACCTATGATGTGACAACTCTGTCGAAATCTAAGTGAATATAAAAAAGAATCTTCTAAAATATGAGGAATCTCATGGTGTGCTATATATCATTAGATAGAGATTGAAGAGGACATTCTAACCGTCAAACCTCTGCCAACTTTGGAGTTTGTTTGCAAAAATTTATCCATGCGTCCATTTTGGTAGAGAGAGGTAAAGTCAAACTGCTTAAAGGGCCCCTCTGTGAGTCCAAATTTCACCTAATGTGGCTTGTAGCCGGAAGCCATTTCTAGTTCCCAGCAATGTGGATTTATCGTCAGATGAAGAATCCCTAGAAAACCAGTTAGCTCTCACTGGACAAAAGAGAAAGGCCACACAAGAGGAAGCTGGCAGTTCTAAAAGACCAAGGATGACACCGACTAAAAGCACTGCTCTTCTTAAGCACTTAGAAAGTCAGATCCAAACAGTGTCTACTGAAAAGACTCTAGCTAGCTAGATTGAACAACCTCTTGTCTAGACCACTGGTGGAGTCAGCCAGTCAATAGGGCAAATTTCAGAAACCACCAATACAGGACAAGACCAGTCAGATAGGGCCACTGCTGAGCAGCCAGTGGATCAGACTGATAAGGAAAAAGAACCAACACCTTCAAGTCCACTTGGAAAGGTTTCCATCCCTTATAGTGAAGCGGCCGTGCATTTAACGAAGAAAGACAGGTTACAGCAGCTGTAGACTCATCCTCTCAAAGGACATCTACTTCTGCATAAATCTGATTATTCTACATTACCATATATGGCTCCTGTTCACGGTTTATGACCCAATTGCCTGTGACCCAGCCACAGTGAAGGATGGCTATTCTGTACTTATTCAGTCATCTTGGAACACTACTGTGAATGCCATATGACAAATGCTGGATGCTTTAGTGTCAGATGATGAATTAACTAAGGTAAAAACTGAACTAAAGGAGACTGAGCAACATATTGAAAAGTTGGAACAGGAGAGAGAAGCCTAGACCCTGCGCCGCAGTATCATTGAAACTCAGTCAGCTAGGACCATTCAGCAATTAGAAAATAAGTTATCCAAGGTGGAGTCTGAGATACGGACCCTGAGGGAAGAAAAGGCAGAAGCTGAAAGGGCTGCGGACCCAGATTCAAAAATCTGTTGAGAATGAAGCTAGTTGATTTCTAGCCACACTGCTTTGAAAGCCACATTAACAGAAAGATACATCTATAATAATCTGGCTGAGATATTAAATCCAGGAGGGAATACTGTTTTCAATATGGATAATTTGAGGACTATGATGGAGACAATGCAGAGTAATTTGCAAGACAAACTCTCCGAATATAATAGTGCTCTAGCAAATCAAGCTATCCTTGATTATTCTGAACAGCTGAACAACCTTGAGGAGGATGATGATAAGGCTGAAGAAGAAGAAGAGAAGGAGGATGAATCATAAGAAGGACATGATGATGATGAGTTTCCTCCATCTCCACCTTTAGGACCTGGTACTGGTGGAGCGGGGGCTACATGAGGGAATCAGTCAAAGATAGACCAACCATACCAGCATGAAAGTAAGCAGTCGGGTGATCAATAGGTGGGAGATAACCAACCCAGCAACACTGGGAATTCACGAGTACCCAGTCACAGCACATTATGGACGATAAAGGGAAAGGCAAAGCTGTGACTGAGATTCTAACAGGTGATGAGGGACATTCATTACAGCTCATGACGTTGAACAAAAGATTAATCATCAACAGGCTCCTATAACCAGGATGTATATGGAGGGTGATGATCTTATCGCTGATCTGGAGCGATTTTAGCGACTATATGTCAGCGTTAGGGAAGTGGTTCAACCTTGGAAATCAACTGCTTTCCATGATCAGGAGGTGTGCCAATTGCCTGAGCATCCTAGTACAATACAACTGCTAGAGAGAGTGCTTGAATGGATACTAACTACTGATGAGAAAGTAGCTAATCCACATTGGCAGCGGCATTCTACTGCAGATTGTCATTCCCTAGCCATTGAATTAGAGCTCCTGCTGGGGAATAAGCCGACATATAAATGTATGAAAGATGTCAGAAGTCAATTAAAAGAGTTCTTAGTGCAAATGTAGATTGCTAGGGGAGTTCTAGATCAGAGGGTGAGAGCTATTCTTGAAGAGCAGACTACCACCAGCAAGGGACCTCAAACTCAAATGACAGTAGAAGAACAAGCAACTGCTCTCCGGAGATTATTTCAACTGGTTAAAGTTACCAGAAAGATGATGCAGTAGGAGAACCAGACTGTCTGTATCTGATTCCCCAGTTCTCCTGTATGCTTTACCAGCAAGAGAAGCGGAACTGCCGAGGTTTTTCCAGCACTATATCCTCAACATACAGAACCAGTAGATCGGCTCACATACTATAAGATTACTGATGATCTTTAGGATTGGTATGAGAGATCAAATGTGGAATGGAAAACCTGGAAAATGCTATTCAATGATGCTCTTCAATGATTTCCAGGAATTAAGAGATGAGGTACAGAGGATCAAGCTGTGTATGGGACAATGGAAAATCCAGATTAGAGGTCTCACTAAGATCACAAACCAAGAGCTGCAACTCACTGTTGAGTCCTCTAAAGCTCCTGAAAAGGACATTACGGCTAAACCACGCCTAGGACCACAGTATAGAGAGATGGCTGAGATTCCCTTTGAAGCTAGGATAAAACAAATCAGCCCCTTCTAGAAGGATGGATCCATACAGCTTTGTATTGTCACAAATTGGCCAGAACTTGTCTAACAAAAGGCAGACGCATTCTCTATGATCCCGACACCAAAACTTATCATCCTCTCACGCCTTATGAAGTCGAAATGACCACACAGAGGTGGGATCAGCTTGAGCAAGAGGCCATTTACAGACTCATTCAGAAGGACAATGCTAGCACTGGAACTTCTGAGACACCATCAAGACCAAAGGGAAAAAGAAATCGGGTTCAGTGGAAGGATACTAGGTAGTTCCATCTCAGAATTTGATGGAGGAATTTTCCAGCCGTTCTCAAAATCAGACGGTGGATTTTTCCAAGAATTTTCAGAATTAGACGGTGGATTTTCCCAGTCAGGTGTTGGTATCTCTTTGGTTGGACACCCATGGAATTACAATTATAGGGGTGTCAAGCACTCAACAAGCATAAAATATGGCATAAAGTTAGAAATACCACAATAGCTAGAAATGTCAGAAGGCTATGCTCATGGGGAACATAGGCCGACTCATGAGGAACATCAGCCAACTCAGCAAGCAAACAAAGAGCTTCCTCAAAACTCCAGAAGGATCAGACGGTGGATTTTTCCAAAATTTTTGGAGTCTTACCAAAATTCAAGAAAGGAGGGAAGGATGTAGATGGCGGAGACAGTCTCAATAGGTGGGAACCGGCTCCTGAAAGCCGAACATCGGGCCAGTCAGTAATTACCATGGCGGTTACCACAGTAACTTCAAAGGGTTATAAATAGGACCCATTACATTGTAATCAGGTTGGCTTTACTTTTGGGCTGCTTATCTTTTGACTTCTTACTCTTATTTGTGTGGTTTTAGTCCTGAAGCTGTTCTTGAGCTACACTAGCTTCACTTGTAATCCTACTCTGTAATCCTTAATACAATAGTCAAGTGTACTTCAGTCAGATATACCTTGTATTCATTCTTCCTGAACTCTAAAACTGAATCTAAATCTGAACACTATTTCCAATCATTCAGTCTGTCTCTCGCCTCAGCAGATGTATTTCAGTTCATGTAACTATTCCAGTTCAGTTTCTATCTTCTCTTCCAGTTCTACTGATTGAACTAACGAATCACCAGTAGCTGTAATTCTAACACTGGAATCAGCTATCTAAAGAGATCAGCTCCAATTCCAACCTCTTCCATTGTTAGAAGTACAAAGGGTCTTGGCAATAGATAAGAGCGGAACTTTGTAGTGGAAAACATCAATGCAAGCACCATGTGCTCTACTGTGGTGAATCCTTTTGCTGATGGGGTCATGACACGACCAGAGAAGTAGATAGGACGCATGAAAGAGGTTTGGGGGTCCTTTTGCATTAGTACGGCTCCAAGCGTATCGCTCCCTACACTAGGGTTAACATTAAATGGCTCGTCCCATCTAGGGGGTGCAATGGTGGGAAGTGTAGCCAGAATCTGTTTCACTTCGCTAAATTGTTGCTCATTTTATTCACTCCATAAGAAGACATCTCTATGGGTGACTTGTTGTAGAGGGAGAACCACATGAGAGAGTAGCTGAATGAACCTGCTCAAATACCTTACCTTTTGAAGGAAAGAGACCAATTGCTTAACTGTGTTGGGTGATGACAAAGATACTAGATCTTGAATCTTGCTAGGGTCAGCCTCAATTCCTTTTCCTAAAATTACATGGCCGAGAAGAGTGACCTTGCTTTCACCAATGTGACACTTAGCTATGTTAAGCTGGCCACCCAGGGTTTGCAGCCTAGCCAGGCCATCATAAATGTTGCTCAAATGTGTTGGAATTAGGGTTGCAGAGAAACACACACAGCTTGGAGAAGACGAAGGAAGCTCAAGGCACACAATAGAGAGTGTGTTACTTAGTGTGCAATGGAAAGATAGATAGCCCTAGAGTGATGGTCATATATACAATGCATAGGGGGAAAAATGCCTCGGCGGTCCTAGTGTGTTCACACACATCACTACCACATGTATATGGTAACAAATCCCCCCTGGAGTGATGCGGTGAACGAGAGCTGGCACATGAGTAAAGGGAAGTGCCATGCCCTGAGGACAGGATCTGTGAGGTCCCCACCCCGCCATATCAACAACGGATCTGATGGTGAACCTGGTGGCCACTAGATCTATGCAGAAGCAAACAAAGTGGTTCAGGGTTCAGCTAGCGGACGATCTCTCATCACAAAGTGAGTCGAGCTCGAGCCTACTAGCAATGAGATCTAGCTCCACCTTGCAGGGGAAGCGTACTTAAGCTATCTAGCGATCCTAAGACTCACCTTCCAAGAGGAGAGAAACCCCGAGTGCCTTTTTCCCCATGTTTCAGAGGCACGTACTCTCGAGATTTCACCGCTCTAGGGGCAATGAGTATTACTAATATCGAAGTAAGCACAATGGGGACAGAGAGTTCTCGACCAATCGGGACCACCCATCTCGTAGGCATTGGCAACCCGAGCCAAGCCCCCACTTTCCACCCCCACACTCACACTTCCTTGTGTGTCCTAATTACTACCACATTGGTTGTTCAACATAAAGATTCCTTGATTATATTCCGAATCACAGTGTTCGTTAAGACAGCCCTTCAAACAGTATTGCAAATCGACACCAAGACAGTATTCTAGTAAAAATTCTACTCAAACTTATTCATTAAAATTCCAATGTTCTGGAGGTACAACATCCCGCCTCCAGCAAGAGTTTACTCCTCCCGTTGTCGCCTAGCTGCCCATACAACTAGGTATGTCCACCGCATAGAAAGCACGACATGGACATTCCCACCGCTTAACCAGCAGACGTGGGTTCCCACCGCTTAACTAGCAGTCGTGGGTTCAAGAGCCCTTAACCAGGAACTCTGTCCCCTGTGATCAGGAGGGGGTTCATGACTAATTCAACATTGGAAATAGAATGAACATGCCGAGATAAATTTTCCCTAGCAGACAATCTTTCTTATTGCAAACAGTATATCCATCAATCATTTCTTTCCTACTTTAGACTTTAATATACAAATGAATTCAATTGCCGAGGTTTCCGTCGGATTTCTCCAACATGTTTGGGGATATGTTCATTCCTAGCTAAACGTATGCAACATTAAATTAAAAAACTTGAATAAAACTATGATCTACCTCTTCCATTTCTTCGTCATTGGCTCATGAGATGGCCGGTGCTTGTTCGACCATGGGAGCTTTTCCTTTTCCATTTGTATTGCTCGTTCCCGCCTCGTGGTTGTGGGCACCACCGAAGCGAGTTCTCTTAACCGGGGCCATTTTACTCACTACTTTAAATGATAAACTTGAAGAAAAGAGCTAAATTCCGAGAGCATCATAACAACCAAATGGAAGATTAGAATTATTAAAGAATCCTTCTTAGGCAAGAGATTAGATTTTTCCTTTGAAACCTAGCAATTTTATGGGTAATTGCTTACTTACCCTATGGGGAATGTCTCTAAGGTTAATTACTTGGCTTAGATGATTAAGAAATTCAGAATTTTACTAATTGATTCACGAAAGAGATGAAGTAAGCGAGCGCAATCATTTTCTTAGAGCAATATGAAGATGCAGAATTGCCGCAGGCATGTGTGACATAAAATTCTCTTCTTAATGGCCTAATGACGGATTGATTTTCAGCCTTAATCACATTTTAATGTGGGAGAAGATTGAGTCTAATTTAATTACAACACTATTGAGTGGTAAAAGAATGAATTTCATCAAATCTACACTATTACTGACTGACAATTTATTAACTATGCTGCCTAGAGAGAGAATCTTTTCTAATCATGCATTAATCCTTGGTTAAGGATGATGAATGGCTGCATAATTTAGCTAATTGAATGATGATTATGTAATGGAGTATAGCTATGGAGATTTAGAGAGCAGCTATAGGGAATTATAGCCAGGATTAAGCATAGTAGCTAAGGAATTTGGAGAATAAAGATGAGAATTAAGAAGAGCAGTAATTAAATCATGATTACCGTGATTAGGGGCTGAGAATCTCTGAGTTTTCTGATCCAATGAATCCTCAAGATGAGAATTTCGGCAGCACCTCCCTCCTTGCTTCTCCTTCAAAAATTGTGTGTGTACCGGCAACACCTTCCCAAGGTGTGTGTAGGTGTGTGTGTGTGTGCACTGGGCAAGTGTGTAGGAGCATGTGTGTGTGTGCATGCCTTTAAATAGGCCTCCTCAAGCTGAAAATTGATTTGTGCTGCTATAAACATCTGAGTGAGCACTCAGTCCTTGCATGGCAAGTCTAGTTGCCTACCCACCAAGTGTCCAATTGGTTTAGTTAACTGGTTCTCACACTTAGTTGCAAGCTTGGAAACTTCCCAAAGACTCCCACAAGGCAAGAGGGCGCCCCCTAGCTGCTAAAGCTGGTCTGGAGTGGCCTGGAACCTGTTCCCACACAGCCCCGGGCCCCCGATGCCTCCCCGGACAATTTTATGAAAAATTGGTTTTGGGCTAAAACGGGCCATACGAGTTGGATTTTGATGCCGTAAATTGCTATACTGAGATCTAAATAAGGCGTACTGGACCGAGTACCTGCCATATTTAGCAGCCCCTCGGGGTTCGAAAATTCATTTTTTTCAAATTCGGGATACGGGTGCAGATTTTCGAGACGGTCAAAACTGGATGGATCGGGTGACCAAAAACTTACTATATTTGGAAAATTTTCACAAAAATTATTTTAATTCACATTACGAAGCTTTATAACATTCTAAACATCATGGCACTGACAGTATTCGGTAAACTGCTAAAAATAGTAACTTTTTTCATTATATTCATTTCATGGTACGATGGTGCTCTTTTTTGGTCGGGGTCAGAGACCTTACAACCTCCCCAACGTGAAAAATTTGAGATGTCCTCATCTCAAGAATACATCTGGGTAAATTTTACGTTAACTACTCAGGTACATATATCCTCTGTCTAAAGTAAAGATATCCTTTGTTAATAAAATAGTCTTTAGCTTTATACGTCTTATTCTGCTGAACTTTGATGAGATCCTGGTGCTTGAATTATTGCTCACTAGGATTAGCAGTTGCAGCATACAGAGTTTCTCTCTCATCAGCTTCGTCACCCACAGTTGGTTGTCTCACTGCGGCATTAGCGAAAGCTCTACTTCCTTGTCCTATGTTTCCTCTTCCTCGACCTCCTCTTCTGTTTGGTTGACCTCGCCCGTTGACGTTCAGAGGTACATTATTAGCACCGGATGTTTGGGAAATCCTTGTTGGACATCGAATTTTGTAATGTCCATACTCCTGGCACTCAAAGCATTGTATATTGGGAAACTCGGTAGCTGTCGTAGTAGCTACTACTGGACGATGGTCGTATGCAGGGTTGATTGGTCTGTTACTCCAGTTGTCTGTCCTGGCCCTCTTTGACAAATAGTATTCACTATCTTGGGTAGTCCTCTGAATCTCTTTAGCTAACGGTTTGGCCCTTAGCAAGGCATCTTGCAGAGTTGTTGGCCTGAGAGCTTCTAGTCGGTTGTTCAGGGGGTCGATGAGTCCTTGGCAGAACCGTGCTACCTGTTGTTCCAATGTCATCTTAGGAGCATATCTCCGAAGAGTGACAAACGTTGAATAATATTCTTCGATAGATGAATTCAGCTACCGAAGGGAAAAGAACTCGTTCATCTTCAAGGTTTTATAAGCGGGTGGTAAGTAACGCTCCATCACAGCAGCCTTGATGTCTTCCCATGACTGGGAAGATCCCTTGATATCCAAGTCCCTGCAATGTTGTTTCCACCAGATCTTGGCATCACCAGACAAGCGGAACATTGCAAGCATGGTTTGGTTCTCAGGTTGAGTTCTCGCAGCTTCAAAATAGTCATCCATAGCCTCCATCCATACTTCTGCATCTCTTTCCACATTTGCCCCTTCTCCTTTAAAGGTTGGAGGCTGAGCTTGCTTAAGGAGAAGCTTTTTCTATTGAACGGCGGTATATAGCGCAATAGACGATACCTATCCAATGGTATAAAACTCATTACTATAGCACTCTTCTCAAATGAACCTAGGCTTTTCCATACTCAAGAAGAAATTTAACTTTTTGGGCTTAACCAGCCTACTTAATCTGTACAGCCTATCACAAAGGATTTCCACCATTTAAATTCCATTGAATACATCCAAAATTGTTCGATAAATAATGCTAAAAACTTTACTCGAGAGCTTTGATCCATACTTATAACTTTATGTGCATCAACAGGCTACCTGCCCGCAGCACTAGTCGCACCGACGACTTCTCAAAAAAACATCATGTGAAACCCACTGAATCCCAACAAGCTCAACGAGTAAAACTCTTTAACATCACTCAGGAGACAATCCACTAGACAAATCCAATGTCATTATTCTGGGAAACATCATGCTCAAGATTTGAGTACGAGCTATCCTACTATCCCCTTTTTTTAAAAAAAAAGTTTCAAACAACATCATTTTCCACTTCGTAAACCTATAGCTCTGATACCAGGTGTGAGGTCCCCACCCCGCCATATAAACAGTGGATCTCATGGTGAACTTGGTGGCCACTAGATCTATGCGGAAGGAAACAAAGTGGTTCAGGGTTCAGCTAGCGGACGACCTCTCATCACAAAGTGAGTCGAGCTCGAGCCTACTAGCAATGAGATCTAGCTCCACCTCGCAGGGGAAGCGTACTTAAGCTATCTAGCGATCCTAAGCTCACCTTCCAAGAGGAGAGAAACCCCGAGTGCCTTTTTCCCCATGTTTCAAAGGCACGTACTCTCGAGATTTCACCGCTCTAGGGGCAATGAGTATTACTAATATCGAAGTAAGCACAATGGGGACAGAGAGTTCTCGACCAATCGGGACCACCCATCTCGTAGGCATTGGCAACCCGAGCCAAGCCCCCACTTTCCACCCCCACACTCACACTTCCTTGTGTGTCCTAATTACTACCACATTGGTTGTTCAACATAAAGATTCCTTGATTATATTCCGAATCACAGTGTTCGTTAAGACAGCCCTTCAAACAGTATTGCAAATCGACACCAAGACAGTATTCTAGTAAAAATTCTACTCAAACTTATTCATTAAAATTCCAATGTTCTGGAGGTACAACATCCCGCCTCCAGCAAGAGTTTACTCCTCCCGTTGTCGCCTAGCTGCCCATACAACTAGGTATGTCCACCGCATAGAAAGCACGACATGGACATTCCCACCGCTTAACCAGCAGACGTGGGTTCCCACCGCTTAACTAGCAGTCGTGGGTTCAAGAGCCCTTAACCAGGAACTCTGTCCCCTGTGATCAGGAGGGGGTTCATGACTAATTCAACATTGGAAATAGAATGAACATGCCGAGATAAATTTTCCCTAGCAGACAATCTTTCTTATTGCAAACAGTATATCCATCAATCATTTCTTTCCTACTTTAGACTTTAATATACAAATGAATTCAATTGCTGAGGTTTCCGTCGGATTTCTCCAACATGTTTGGGGATATGTTCATTCCTAGCTAAACGTATGCAACATTAAATTAAAAAACTTGAATAAAACTATGATCTACCTCTTCCATTTCTTCGTCATTGGCTCGTGAGATGGCCGGTGCTTGTTCGACCATGGGAGCTTTTCCTTTTCCATTTGTATTGCTCGTTCCCGCCTCGTGGTCGTGGGCACCACCGAAGCGAGTTCTCTTAACCGGGGCCATTTTACTCACTACTTTAAATGATAAACTTGAAGAAAAGAGCTAAAGTCGGAGAGCATCATAACAACCAAATGGAAGATTAGAATTATTAAAGAATCCTCCTTAGGCAAGAGGTTAGATTTTTCCTTCGAGACCTAGCAATTTTATGGGTAATTCCTTACTTACCCTATGGGAAATGTCTCTAAGGTTAATTACTTGGCTTAGATGATTAAGAAATTCAGAATTTTACTAATTGATTCACGAAAGAGATGAAGTAAGCGAGCTCAATCATTTTCCTAGAGCAATATGAAGATGCAGAATTGCCGCAGGCATGTGTGATATAAAATTCTCCTCTTAATGGCCTAATGACGGATTGATTTTCAGCCTTAATCACATTTTAATGTGGGAGAAGATTGATTCTAATTTAATTACAACACTATTGAGTGGTAAAAGAATGAATTTCATCAAATCTACACTATTATTGGCTGACAATTTATTAACTATGCTGCCTAGAGAGAGAATCTTTTCTAATCATGCATTAATCCTTGGTTAAGGATGATGAATGGCTGCATAATTTAGCTAATTGAATGATGATTATGTAATGGAGTATAGCTATGGAGATTTAGAGAGCAGCTATAGGGAATTATAGCCAGGATTAAGCATAGTAGCTAAGGAATTTGGAGAATAAAGATGAGAATTAAGAAGAGCAGTAATTAAATCATGATTACCGTGATTAGAGGCTGAGAATCTCTGAGTTTTCTGATCCAATGAATCCTCAAGATGAGAATTTCGGCAGCACCTCCCTCCTTGCTTCTCCTTCAAAAATTGTGTGTGTACCGGCAACACCTTCCCAAGGTGTGTGTAGGTGTGTGTGTGTGTGTGCACTGGGCAAGTGTGTAGGAGCATGTGTGTGTGTGCATGCCTTTAAATAGGCCTCCTCAAGCTGAAAATTGATTTGTGCTGCTATAAACATCTGAGTGAGCACTCAGTCCTTGCATGGCAAGTCTAGTTGCCTACCCACCAAGTGTCCAATTGGTTTAGTTAACTGGTTCTCACACTTAGTTGCAAGCTTGGAAACTTCCCAAAGACTCCCACAAGGCAAGAGGGCGCCCCCTAGCTGCTAAAGCTGGTCTGGAGTGGCCTGGAACCTGTTTCCACACAGCCCCGGGCCCCCGATGCCTCCCCGGACAATTTTATGAAAAATTGGTTTTAGGCTAAAATGGGCCATACGAGTCGGATTTTGATGCCGTAAATTGCTATACTGAGATCTAACTAAGGCGTACTGGACCGAGTACCTGCCATATTTAGCAGCCCCTCGGGGTTCGAAAATTCATTTTTTTCAAATTCGGGATACGGGTGCAGATTTTCGAGACGGTCAAAACTGGATGGATCGGGTGACCAAAAACTTACTATATTTGGAAAATTTTCACAAAAATTATTTTAATTCACATTACGAAGCTTTATAACATTCTAAACATCATGGCACTGACAGAATTCAGAAAACTGCTAAAAATAGTAACTTTTTTCATTATATTCATTTTATGGTACGATGGTGCTCTTTTTTGGTCGGGGTCAGAGACCTTACAGGATCAGTTCACAAAGGGGAGTAAACCCAAAGCTTTGCAGAAAGCTTCAAGCTTCTCACGAGACAATGCCTTTGTGAAAAGATCTGCAAGGTTGTCCTATGTTGGCACATAAGACAAGCTGATCTCTCCTGTTGAGAGCCTCTCCCTAACATAGTGGTAATGCACCTTAATGTGCTTTGTGCGAGCATGAAAAACTAGGTTCCTCGCAACTGCCAATGCGCTCTGACTGTCAGTGTAGATAGTGTTGGCAGTGTCCTGTCCAACACCCAAATCAGCCATAAGGCGTCTGAGCCATACACACTGAACCGTAGCCGTGAAGACTGCCCTGTTCTCAGCCGCACAACTCGGAGTGGCCACAATAGGTTGCTTCTTGCTTAACAATGATATACATGAACTGCCAAGCATGAAACAAAAACCACTTGTGGACACTCGCGTGTCAAAACAACTAGCCCAATCTGAGTCTGAAAAAGCATGTAAGTCTGGCGGCAATGATCCCCCCTTGGGATAAAACAATCCAAGATGTAAAGTGCCACTAAGGTAGCGGAAAATCCTCTTGACAGCCTGCCAATGCTTAGACCCTGGTCTATGCATAAATCTGTTGAACTGTGAGACTGCAAACTGAATATCCGGCCTCGTGTTGCATACATAAATGAGGCAGCCAACAACAGTTTGTTAAAGAGTGACATCAGCAGGATCACCAGCATCATGTAGACTCAACTTCAAACCTGTTTGCATGGGAGTGGCAATAGGTTTGCAATCCTCAAGTCCAAACTTACATAGCAATGTCTCTATGTAACTTTTCTGACACAAGGCAATACCACCATCACACTGCTTAAACTGTATACCCAAATAATGATGCAACAGCCCCAAATCTTTCATCTTGAAAGTAACATTCAAATCAGCCTTAAATTCAGCAATATGTCTCTCATTTGGTCCAGTGATCAGTAAATCATCAACATAAAGAACCACAATGAGAAGTACATCACCCTCACGCTTTACATACAATGTGCTTTCTGTTGGACTGTTACGAAAGCCTTGTTTGACCAAATGAGTGTCAGCTTTCTCATACCAAGCACGAGGAGATTGCTTCAACCCATACAAAGCCTTGTTACATTTGCACACTTTGTCCTCTTGTCCTTTTATGACAAAACCGCGAGGCTGCGTTACATAAACTTCCTCAAATATGTCACCATTCAAGAAAGCAGTAACAATGTCTGATTGATGTACATCCCAACCAAAATGAGCTGCCAATGCACATAGAAAACTCACAGTAGTCATACGACAAGTGGGAGCAAAAGTCTCTTCATAATCTATGCCTTTTTGCTGTGCATAACCCTTTGCAACAAGTCGAGCCTTATAACGATCGCTCTCACCATCTGGCTTGCGTTTCAACTTGTAAACCCACTTTGTACCAATGGCCTTTTTGCCAGGAGGCAAATCACATAAAGTCCATGTGTCATTTTCTATAAGTGCATCATATTCTGATTGCATGGCAACCATCCAATTTTCTGAATTTTGTGCTTCATCAAAAGTCAGAGGCTCCTCAACATCATGTAAGCTAGACACAGCCAAAGGATAACAATCTGATGCATAAGATGCATGGCGAGAGCCTGAACGAGTACGACTAGACAAAGGTGCATCCAATTTACTGTCACGCAAAGTGTGCACCAGCCATTTTGGCATACCTCTAGCCTGCTCATTTTCAGCCCTTTCCTCATCAAGTACATCATGTACATCTACATCAGTAATAGGCTGATCTAGAACATTTTCACCATAGGCTGTACATTTTCCTCATTGGAACTTACATTCGTATTTCCTCCACTGAAAAGAGGCAACAAAGTGTCATAAATGTCCTCTGAGCTTACATTAATGTCTCTAGTACATGACAGCAAGGGCTGAACAGAATCTTCCACAAACACTACATCCTGAGAGACCAGAATACGTTTTGTTTGTGGATGATACAACCTGTAACCTTTGCTTTCAACACTATAACCAACAAAAATACATTTGACAGCCTTATCATCCAATTTTCTGCGCTGCACTTGTGGCACTAAAGCATATGCCAAACAGCCAAAAACACGCATGTGCTCAATAGAAGGTTTTCTATCATGCCATGCTTCATATGGAGTAATAGACTGCGAAGCTTTCGTAGGACACGTGTTAAGTACATAAGTGGCACACATAATGGCCTCAAGCCAAAAAGAATGCGGCGAAGCTTGACTTTTGACCATACATCGTGCCATTTCCGTCAGTGACCTGTTTTTCCTCTCAGCAACACCATTTTGCTGAGGTGTATAAGGCACTGTACATTGGTGTTTTATCCCACGACTAGCCAGAAATGCATTAAACTCATGAGACATATACTCCCCCCCTCAATCAGAACGGAGGGTGCCCATAGTACATTTCGAGACATTTTCAGCCATAGCCAGAAATTGTTTGAAGCACATAAAAACTTCGGACTTCGCTTGAAGCAGAAATACCCATGCATGGCTGGAGTAATCATCAATGAAAGTCACGAAGTACACGTAATTGCCCAAGGATGGAGTTTGCATGGGCCCACAAACATCACTATGCACAAGCTGTAACCTGCATGTGGCCCGAACTGAACCATCCTTTGGAAATTTAGAACGCTTCATCTTACCCAAAATACAGCCTTCACAAACATGTTTGACAGGTGCTTCAAGAGGCGGCAAAGAAGCAACCATATCAGATTTCTGCAAACACAACAACCTGGCAAAATTCAGATGACCAAAATGTGCATGCCAAAGTTTTGCATCTGAAATAGCCCTTGAATCTGCAACAGGATTTGCAAAATTTTGTCCACACTTGTCATACAAAGTGAGCTTATACAGCCCACGACACAAAAGCCCAGATGCAACAATTTCATCACCGAAACTGAGATCATTAATTGTACATCTGTCATCCACAAATTTGACTACAAGTCCAAGTCTAGCTAGTGCGGATACAGACAAGAGAGTCTTCTTGATCCCAGGTACATAAAGTGCATCAACAAGTGTAAAGGAACTTCCATTAGCAGCAGTGAGCACAATCTTTCCAACTCCCTGAACTGGATAAGAGGCGTTGTTGGCACAAGAGACTGAATTCCCATGAGGGACTGACTCGAGAGAGGTAAACAGTGTGCTTTGTAGCACCACTGTCAAAATACCACACATGTGAATCTGCAGCAAACGACAAGCATGCATCATGGACAGGAGGATTGTAAGTGCACTCTGCGCTAAAAGCCCATTCTGCATCAACATCAGCATTACAGTCTCCTTTCACAGAAGACTCAACAATGGCTGCATTTGTAGTGGAACCAGCATTTGCAGTGGAACCACCCTCCTTCTTCTTAGCCTCTTTGGCCTTCAACTTAGGACACGACTTGATCAAGTGATCATTGGCTTTACAATAATGGCAACGCATCTTCTTTTTTCCCTTATCACCAGAAATGCCAGACGAAGTACTGCCAGCAGAAGCATTAGGAACAGAATTTTGCCACTCGCAGCAGAACCATAAGAAGTGGCTGCATTACTGTTACCACCCTTTCTTTGAGAAGCAATAAAAGCCTGTTCAACTGCACGCTGCCTAGTCCTGTTTTTTCTAGAAAGTGATGCTTGCAACAGCAATGTGCATAATGCATCAAACTTGACAACTTCTGGATTTCCTTGGGTCATAAGTCTCCAAGTACTAGCAAAAGTCTGGTAGGAATGTGGTAAGGCATCAAGAACAGTCTGCACAAGGGAACTGTCTGAAATGACTTCAGCTGCAGAAATAAGTTGCTCATTGATATCCTTGACACTAGCAAGGAAAGTTTCCATATCATCTTCCTCATGCATAATCTTCGACTCCAGCTCTTTGCGCAGCAAAATTTTAGCCTCATTGCGGCTTGCATAAAGACTTGCTAGAATATCCCAAGCCTGTTTTGCAGATTTTGCTGAACGGATGTGAGGAACAATGGTGCGCTTCACAGACAACGCAATCAATGCATGATCCTGCACATCCTTAACATCCCAACGAGCTTTTTCTGCCGTAATAAAAACAACTCTAACAGCTGCAATCCTTGCAGCAAGACCTGCAACATCCTCAACATCGCCTACATCCTCAGAACCAGGACGTACATCAATGCCCTGCACAATGTTCCAGACACCTTTTGACACAAGAACATGTTGCATCATATAAGCCCACATAGGGTAGTTGTCCCCATCCAACCTATCCTCAGCAACAAACATATTAAACACATCTGTGTTGTTGTTGTCAGCCATGGTAAATGCTGCACCTGATGTGAAAACTGCCCGAAAATAGGAGAAATGGAGCGGGAACAACCTGTGCTATATAGCACAAACCGTAGAAGACTATAAGGCACCTGTTATGCAGAAAACGACACTGACAGAAATTCTGCACAAAATGACGAAATAGCCTGTGCAGTACTGCCTGTAGTGGAAACGGAGGCCGAAATGAGCTCAAATCAAAATTCTGAGCAGACCAAGCTCTTTGAGCTCATCAAAATTTTTGTCAACCTGCGAACGCTCGCCAAAGCTGACTGAAATCGGAGAAAAATGAGCAGGCGTGTACTGGAGCAGCTGGCGACTAAGCCCGGGAGGATGTGACCTGCTCTGGTACCAATTGTTGGAATTAGGGTTGCAAAGAAACACACACAGCTTGGAGAAGACGAAGGAAGCTCAAGGCACACAATAGAGAGTGTGTTACTTAGTGTGCAATGGAAAGATAGATAGCCCTAGAGTGATGGACGTATATACAATGCACGGGGGAAAAAACCTCCTAAAGAGGGAAAAAATGCCCCGGCGGTCCTAGTGTGTTCACACACATCACTACCACATGTATATGGTAACAAAATGGAGGGAGCAAGAACTATAAATACAAAAATCATCTATAAAAACCCATATTGAATTACCAAAGTATGGTTGGAAGACAAAAGTTACATAGCGTTGGAATGTGGCCGGAGCGTTGATGAGGCCAAAAGGCATCAGTCTGTAAGCAAAACATCCCCATGGTGTTATGAAAGTTGTCTTTTTTTGGTCCTCTTTTGCAATGCTAATCTGAAAATAGCATGAGTATCCATCACATACTGTGTAGCGGTCATGACCTGCTACCTCGTTGAGAATCTCATCTTGGAATGGGAGGGGAAAATGATCCCTCTTTGTTGCTGCATTGAGAGGTTTGTAGTCTACACAAACCTCCACTTATTGTTATTCTTTGGTGTGACCACCATTGGAGAGACCCACTATGAGTCCTCGACGGAGTAAGTGAAACCTGCTTGTAGCAAATTACTTATCTCTTTGAGTAATGCTTCTTGCTAAATTACCCCAAGCCTTCTAAGCTTTTGCACTACAAGCTTACTTCCTTTCTTGAGTCTTACGTGGTGCTGCACCACTATGATGCCTGTGATCTTGTCATAACCATCAATGAACTGTGTGGTGAAGTTACCTAGCATAGATATGTATTCTTCTCTCTCTTCACCAGCTAACTCACGGGAGAGCATCGAATGTAACTTACTTGTATCCACCAAGGGTTGCGTACCTGATTGTCCCTCTTGGTTCTTTGGTGGTGTTTCAGATTATGTCAATCTCTTTGGGTCTCTGAGGATGACTCCCATCACTTTGATGCTACTGTTGCTCTCCTCAGTTGTTGTCGTCTCTTCTCCTGAGGTGGTCGAAGAGTCACTGGTGAACTCATCTTCTCCAAGATCATGTTGCGTTGCTTCCTAGTCTTCATGGCGTAGAATATGGGCTTTCCCTTAGCATCCTTCATCTAGATCATTCTGGTACTCCAGTCCTACTTAGCCTCCATATCCATGAGCCATGGTCTTCCAAGAATGATAGGGTAGCCCTCCCCTTTGTGTGGCATGAAAAAAATGTCTACCTCCACTTCTGTGTTGAATGCCTTCACTTTGGCTGCATTCACAATGCCTACGCACTTCTCTTTGACGTTATTTGCCATTTTAGCTTGGCAAGGTGCCGACCTACTTATCTCTAGGCTT
This sequence comes from Adiantum capillus-veneris, assembly GCF_014529385.1. Classification (NCBI taxonomy): domain Eukaryota; kingdom Viridiplantae; phylum Streptophyta; class Polypodiopsida; order Polypodiales; family Pteridaceae; genus Adiantum; species Adiantum capillus-veneris. Next base: position 19,736,280 of record NC_140956.1, read on the forward strand.
AGATGGTGCATCATTTTTTCACTCATGATGCATATTTGTGCACTACCATCTATGTAGATGTTGAAGATGCGTTGCCCCTTGATGTGGGCATCCATGATAGGTAGGATGTCGTCAAGTTCCTCCCAGAGATAGCCCCAGATATTCCTTGTACTTACCATCTTTGTCCATTGTCTCTTCATCCTTGGTGCAAGATGGAGTAATTGGGGCCAGGTTATCTTGGGACCCTGCATTAATACATCTTGAACTAGGTCATATGGTTTAGCATACTCATCCAGTGAAAAATCTACAATGTCGATCTTCCACCGAGGATTATACGCATGCTTGCTAGAATCTCCTTTTACTTTCATCTTCTCCTCCCTTTCAGAGGCCTCTTTGTGCCTTGCGCGCTTCACTCCCATGGCATCCACCTCTTCTACTTTTCCTTTTTCTTTTTCCTTCTCTTTGACCTGCTCTTCTGCCTTTGCCTTCCCCTTAGCTTCAAGGCTGATGACATTTACTGCTTGGTGTTCGGCAGGTGGTTGAGGTAGCAGTGGAATGAGAGGTTGCGATGGTGGTGGTGGTTGTATGGGTGGTCAAAGGATTTGGACCGATGGAATCAGCCCTAGTTGCCTGGGTGGTGGTGGTCTCACCCTTGGTGGAGAGATCCGATTCTGTCTATTGATGTTCTGCCTTCTTGGATGAGGACAGTAGTACATGCCAGGGACGTCCTCTCCATAGTTGTAACAATGGTATTCTTGATTCTGTCTTCGTTGCCCTCTTCCTTGCTCTGGATTTCTGGTAGGTGCATGCACTTGCTGCAGCAGATGTACTGAAAGATTCTCTAGCTGGTTGGTGATTCGGTTGAGCAGGTCTTGTTGATCTTTAGCCGACTCCTGTGGCTGATTCATAGTATTCTTTGTTGTCATTATCCTCTACTCAAAGACTATTGAGGAATATAAGCCACATCTTTAGGTTATATTTCAAGTCTTGAGAGACAATAAGCTTTACATTAATCAAAAGAAAAGTGCTTTTTTCTTAAAAGAGATTCAGTATCTTGGTCATATTATGGTCATATTATCTCTCAAGCAGGGATCTGAATGGACCCTGCAAAGTTGGAGGTAATAAGAGAATGGCTTATACCAACGAATCTATACAAATTGACAAGCTTTATAGGAATGTGTGCATACTATAGACGCTTCATAGAAAAATCCCATTCATAGCAGGCCCATTATATGATTTGCTAAAAATAATGCTACATTTGTATGGACTTCAAAAGAGAATTAAGCTTTTGAAAATTTAAAGACAAAGCTTATCTCTCAACCTGTTCTAATATTACCAGACCTTTCAACGCCTTTTGAGGTCTAGTGTGATGCTTGTGGACAATGCCTTGGAGTTTTTTTTCTTCAAGAAGGGCATGCCATAGCATATGAAAGTAGGAGATTGGATGACCAATAAAAGAATCTAAGCATATATGAAAAAGAGATTTTAGCTATCTTTCATGCCCTAGATGCTTAGAAACATTATCTCCTAGGCACTCCATTTGTTCTTCAAACAGACCATCAAAGTCTTCAATACTTTCTGATGCAAACTAAATTGAGTGTTAAGCACATGAGATGGGCAAACACTATCTCACAATTTAATTTTCATATTGCTCACATAGCTGGTAAGCACAACCAAATGGCTGATGTATTGTCACAAAGTTCAGAGATGAATGTTGTATCAATAGCTACTCACAATGATCTATCCTCTATGATAGATGAGTATGCTATGGATCCAAACTTCAAAGACATAATGTCAAATATTGCACTAGGAAAGAAAGAGGAACATATAATGTGCAAGGTGGTTATCTTCTCTATGGCAATAGACTATGCGTTACACATAATCTACGTGGAAATGTTATGTATGAATCTTATGTTCCACCTTATGCGAGACATAGAGGGGTTTAAGCTACTCTCAAAGGAATAGAGATGTACTTCTATTGGCCAACAACGAAGGAAAACATACTAGATTATGTTGCCAAATGCATTGTATGTCAAAAGACAAAGTATGATAGAGGAAAGTAGCTTCATCCATTACCTATACCTAATTCCCCTTGGAAAAGTTTATCCATTGATTTCATATTTGGATTACCCAAGTCCATACTTGGGAACACAAGAATATGAACAAGAGTGGACTGATTTAGCAAGCAAGCACATTTCATACTGGTCAAAAAGACTATTCATATGGCAACCCTCTTTATCTCATAGGGATTTAAGTACCATGGCTTACCAATGGCTATAGTATCCGATAGAGATCCAAGAATGACCAATAATTTTTGGAAGGGTCTCTTTGATAACTTCAATACTAAGTTGAATTTCTCTTTGGCCTATCATCCACAAACGGATGGCCAAAGTGAGATAGCAAATTCAACTATCATTGATCTACTTGATGCATATGTTACGAAAGTAGATCAAAGAGATCAATGGAAAAAGCATTTACCTTAGTAGAATATGCGTGCAATAACATTGTCCATACTTTTACAGGAAAAGCACCCTTCAAAGTAATTGAAGGAAGACCCAAGCTCCATTGATAGTCAAGACACTTGAGAATATATGTTGGTAATGAGTATAGCAAAGAACTCAAAGAATATAATCAAAAGATCAAAGAAGCTATATCCATCATGCAACAGAAGCAAAAGGATATGCTGATTGATAAGCATGGATGAGCCTTGACCTTCAAAGAAAATGATTGGGTATTGCTCAAGTTTCCAAAAGCACGCCTAAGTCACACTTTACGAAAGGGAACACAAGGATATCCAATGAGTCACCAAAAATATTATGCTAAGTTAACAAAAAGATATAATGGCCCATTTCAAAGTCTTAAGCGTATAAATGAAACAGCTTGTAAGTTGAGATTACCGAGTACTTTGCTCATTCATAATGCCTTTCATGCGAGTCTCTTGAAACCTTATAAGGGCAAGCTACCCACAGAACCAGTGACTGAAGGACCACCTGAGTTTGATGGTCAAGAAGGGATTTTGTAGCCAGAGAACATCCTACGACACGAAGACACGGTTTTAAGAAGTGGTAAGGTTATCCGCCGATATCTTGTCAAATTTGAGAATTTTCCTTTTGAAGACGCAGGTGGATGCAAGACATCCAGCTAAAGGATAATGTAAGGTAATTTCATGAATATTAATTTCTAACCTTCTAAAAATATTTTCCAACTTAAATTGGCCACTTAAGTCTAAGGAAAGTAAAAAGAGAACAAGTGAAATTGTTTAAGTGATAATGGACCAACTGGTCAAGGCTTGGGACCAAAAGGGGGAAGTCCATAAAAGAGCAAGGGTAATGGCTAGTTAATTATCTTAGTCACATAGGTATAAGTCAAGGAAGGATAAATATATCTCGGGCAACCTTGATCAAAGGTACAAGACAAAGCAGATAATCAAGAGCAACTATAGGAGCCTAAAAATAAAAAGTGATTGTGCTAAGCTCAAGTCATTAGAATAACTCTTTAGACTCTAATTATGAAGTTTGGGAATCCTTAGAGTGAATTTCTAACTTACCATAAAATATCCTTGCTTGAAAAATAATTATTCCCACCTTCATCTTTCGCTTTCCTCGTAGTTTCTTTTTTCCCATTGGGGCATTAAGGGTTTGGGAAGGAGGGTTATACCATAGAATCTTGAAGACACCATCTTCTTGATTCAAGCAAGGCTCCGCAAGAGCACAAACATGTATGGTAAGAAAGCTCTCTTTTAAGAGGATTATAATACAAAGTGCTTTTGGAGGGGGGGGGGTTGGTTCTAAGCAAATCTAATCCTTAGCAAGTTGTCAATCTTAATTGGTTATTCTCTTTGAATTATGTGCATGGTTAAAGTGTTTTTAATGTGTGTTTGTGTAAACAATTCAAACTGGCACTTGCTATCTCTTTTTTAAAGAAAAGCTCTCTCCTTTTAAAGTTAAATTCCATTGAATCTAAAAGTAAGTGTTAGAGTCTTTGACACATCATGTGAAGCCACACTAAACACAATTAGAAGACTCAATGCACAAAGAGAATGGGCACAAAATGACTTGATTATTGAACTAAGCAAACAAGTACATAGTGAGCCATTTTATAGGCATTTGGAGGAAGCTTTGGATGACATCATGGATGATGGAATGAGTGAAAATCAGCCCAAATCTCTTCTTGTTTGTTCATGCTTCTTCATGGGTGTGTGTGTGTGTGTGTGTATGATGGGGAGTCAATGCAAGCATCAACTAAAAGTGGTACGCAAGTCAAGTAGGCAGATACAATGAATCTAGACATGTGAGATAAGAGGAGAGCTCCATGGTGTGGGCTTAGGCACAAAACCTAGCATGGTCTACCGCTGTGTCAAGCTCAAACTTACAATTTTTTTGAAAAAAGTGTCAGTAGATAAAAAGTTGGCCACAATGAACCCAACTTCATACACTCTTGTCACCCAGGGCTCTAGCATGTCAAGCTCACACACCAAATTTGAAAGAATTTGGACTCCCAGAGCACTCCATTTCATAGTTAGCCATTTAAGAGGCCTTTTATTCAAAAATTGACCCAAAATCATATACTTACAATGAGGTGAAAAAGATCTTATACTTACTTGGTGGTTAAGTATAATCTTCAACCCTCAAAGATACAATATCAAAATCTCTATGACCTGCGGAACACTAAAAGTATAGACTAGTGAAAATAAATGAATATGGAGAACTTCTTTCCTTAAAAGTACAAGCGCAAGGAAGCCAATAAATGCCAACAACACTTATCCAGTCACAAACGGGGTCATACCCAAAAAAACTGTGCTCTTAAAGACACAACTAGTGCTATAGACGAAACCAGAGATCCTCTCAAATTGGAATCTTATTCACAACAGGATTTGGGGTGGTAAACTTGAAAATCTATAACCTTGGGTTTTTGTAGACAATCGTGCTGTCTAAAATGCTTGACTCATCTATACACGTTGGTATAGATAAGCCTTCACCAATTTAAGATCATCATAAAACTCAACTTGATCTTTGCACTAGAAGTATGTAGTGCTAAAATGATACCCAATACATCATTAATAGCAAGAACCTTATTTGCCCACTAGAGTCAATGGATACTCAATTGGATAGACATGTTAGATCTTTAAAGCAATCACTGATGGATTACAAAATAGATGACTCTTAGACATTCTAAAATAGATGGTTCTTAGCCCTTCCTTTTACCATATCAATTTAGAATTTGTTAGTGAAAACATGCCAAACTTCATTATTCCTTCAGAGACATAGGAAAGATAGATATATAGATAGATAGATAGATAGATAGAGAGAGAGAGAGAGAGAGAGAGAGAGAGCATGCTGGGACGAGAAAATTCCCTTAATCTTCTGTGATGTGTGTGTCATCTACGTATGCTTCTATGCATACCATGCCTATCTTGTAGCTTATCCTATAAGAGTACAACAGTCTCCTTGTACAATGCTCTCTCATACAGATGGAACAACAAATATAAGTCATATCTTGATGAACCTACCTTGTATGTGGTAATGGATGTACCATATTGACTTCATTACATACTTCTCCCGTATATGGATTTAGTTTGATTAAATCATTTTAAACACTCAATATCTGATTGTGTCCTTGACAGAGTAATTGGTGTTATAGTGAAAGCGTAAACAATGATTAAGGGCAATAAATTCCACTCAACTAGCACGCCATGCATACCACATAGATTAGGAAAGTAATAAGCCCTTGGATTCAATGATGGTATCCACAATGTAAACCAATGCCATACGTGCCTTGCACAATGTGTACTGGCATGGATACATCACAATTGGTCATTGCAAACCATAACTGTGAGCTTATATCCTCTTATTGCTAAACTTGTGCCATTTCCCTTGATCCTAAGTCAATGGATAGTACTTTGGCATGAAATAGAAGCCTTTGCTCCTTGCTAAAAATTGCTTTGCACAGTAGGGAAAATCACGTCCAATTCAAAGACAACATAAAAAACAAGAAGAACTTGAAATTGGCGAAGCTTGTTGCCCCTTTGAGAACAATTGTCTGCTTAAAGCTAGCTCGTAGCCATGTATGATGAGAAAGTAGAGTTGTCTCATGTACCTTGTATGTCCTCGTGGCTTGGTTCATATCGACCTCCAATAAAAAGCAGGTTGACATGTTGCCAAGTTTACCCAGGTTTGTATGCTAAGTTCATCAAAAAGATAAGACAGACTGTAGCCTAAGTGCTCATAGCTAATAGACGCTCTAGGTAACACACGAATGTCAATGCAAAAGAGAATTGACCTTGTCATAATAACTAATATCTAATTCTCCTAAATGGTTTTCTCATGTAAAACTGATCATTTAATATGGGGAAGTGCCAAGGGAGAAAAAGCTAGAATATTGGTTAAGCTAGCAGACCGGCCATAGGATCCAAAGGAGGGAAAATAGGGATCCAAAAGGGGGGGGGCATTTGCAAAAGAGCAAGGTGCAACAATGGGCTAAAAAGACCCTAAGGTTCAGCCCATTAAGACATCCAAAATGCTAAGGTTCCAAAATTCAAAGGTTGTGTCCAAAGGCCAAACACTAGGGAAATTGGATGCTTTGTGTGTGTCCCAAAAGTCTTCATGCATCCCTATATAGGACGGGGCGAGCCCTAGTTGTAGGAGATGAGAGAGAAACTCACATACACCCACACACACAAGCTTCCTTTACACAAAGGGAATGAGGGACACATGTCAGCTCCCTAGCCTAGATGCCCACAAGGTGTACTCAAATCCTATTGGATGGCCTTGGAGGTGGACCAATGAGAATTAGGCTAGAGTAAATCTAGTTTAATTAGTTTAAAAACACTTAATAAAAGAACTAATAAGAATTAAGATCTCTAGAAGACTATTGGACAGTCTCCCAAGGGGTCCAATGAGCATTCAACAGCACAATCGCTTGCCTGATTCCTATTGGCCGGGAGGCAAAGGGGTCCAATGAGAGTTTAGTTGCATTTATTAATTACCTAAAGCTCTCACAAAAGGGGAAAGGGGGAAACATGTCAAAAGGCTATCACTTATGCTCCTGAAATCCTATTGGCTAGGTCTCGGGAGGTCCAATAGGGCTGCAACATGAGCAATCATCAAGAGGGGTCGACCAAGAGAGAGAGGGGGCTGATTTTCTCAAGGCATTATTCACTTACACACTCACACAATCTATGTGTGGAGCAAGAAGACTCTCTCTCTCTCTCTCTCTTATCAAGCTTTAATGGAAGCTTATCACCTACTCCAAGCTTGTGAGAAGGGAGGACTACACCAACAACTCTTGGCTTTGTGATGCAAATCCAACCAAGAGCCAAGATTCAATGCATGCTCATCTCCTCTACCATGATAATTACTAAGCTCAGCTATGCTAATATGAGTGATTATGTGAGGAGATGTACATCTTTCTCGTAAGAATACTCCTTCTTCCTCTCAATCTACTCTCATATCCCGCTAGCTCTCACCATCTTCGAAGGTGTGTGAGGTCTTGGGTCTGAGACCATGAGGGAATTGGTGTTGTGTTTGATAAGTGTTTTGCTTAGTGCATGAAGTTTCCATCTTCATTGCACTAGCTAGTATTGAAGGAACACAAAGAATTTTATTGTAAAATGTCTGATGGGAGAAACCATAATACAAGGCCTTTTGCAAGGGGGACCGGCTCCATGTAATCCGGTCCTCCAATGTTGTCAATAGCTTAATTTCTCTATCTTTTGAAGTATTGTTCATGCTATCTAACTAGGTGTTATACTTTTTATTGCTCTCTCCACCCAAGCACTCTTGTTATTCTCATTAGAAATCTATTCTAATGAAATGCTCACTATGTTCATGCTATTTTCCGCTACACACAAGTTACTAGGCCATTAAATGTTACATTGGTATCAGAGCACAAGGTTTCTCTTTTCTTGCTCAAGAAGGGAGGTCCTCAAGCTAGCTATAAATGGTTGGTATTATTAATTGCATGTGAGTAAGTAGAATAGGGATTTTTTAGCCTTGTAGTGCGCTTGCCTTTGTGCAGATAATGGGGCATCCCCGTCGAGAGCTATGGTCTTAATAGTGGAGTCCTACGGGGCTTGCCTATGGCTTAACCACTATTGAGCTATTAGAAGCTTGATAGGAGCCAGTGCTATTTTGGTGTTGAACGACCCTCTCTTCTATTCCTTGCAATTAATGGTATTTGAGCCACGGGTACAATAGCTTGAGTGCTTTTTCTAAAGGGGTAAAGAGCACTCTCAAGACGACCGACAGTGAATGCGGTTTCCATAGCAACTCACAATGATCTATCTTCTATGATAGATGAGTATGCTATTGATCCCGATTTTAGAGATGTGATTTCAGCCCTTGCATTAGGGAAGAAAGAGGAACCATTTACTTTAAAAGATGGTTATCTTCTCTATGGCAATAGACTATGCGTTATTAACTCACTACGTGAGAAAGTAATGTATGAATCTCATGCTCCTCCTTATGTGGGGCATAGAGGGATTCAGTCTACCGTAAAAGAGATTGAAACATATTTCTATTGGCTACCATGAAAGCAAACATACAAGAGTATGTTTCTAAATGTGTGGTATGCCAAAAGACAAAATTTGATAGAAGGAAGCAACCTGGATTGCTTCAACCTTTGCCAATCCCTAATTCACCATGGGAGAGCATATCCATGGATTTTATCTTTGGATTGCCTAAGTCTATCCATGGGAATACGAGAATATGGACGATAGTAGACAGGTTCAATAAACAAGCTCATTTTATACCTGTCAAAAAGACTATCAAAGCCCATCAAATGGCAACCCTCTTCATTTCACAAATCTTCAAATACCATGGCTTGCCAATGTCCATAGTGTCGGATAGAGATCCTAGAATGACCAGTAATTTCTGGAAGGGTCTCTTTGAGAATGTAGGGACAAGGCTAAATTTCTCTTCGGCCAATCACCCACAAATGGATGGGCAAAGTGAAATAGCTAACCTAACAATTCTTGATCACCCACAAATGGATGGGCAAAGTGAAATAGCTAACCTAACAATTCTTGATCTACTAAAAGCCTATGTAACGGAAGTAGATCAAAGGTCCCAATGGGAGAAGTACTTACCCTTAGTGGAGTACGCCTACAATAACACTGTACATACTTCCACGGGAAAAGCACCTTTCAAGGTAATTGAGGGAAGATAAAAAAGTCCCTTGCTACTTAAGGTACACGGGAAGATCTTTGCTACAAATGAGTATAGCCGATACCTACAAGAATCTTTCCAAAAGATTAAGGATGCTATCTCTATCTCACAACAAAGGCAAAAGGCTGCTGCTGATAAGCACAGAAGAGCCCAAGCCTTTAAGGAAAATGATTGGGTCTTATTCAAATTTCCCAAGGCTCGATTAAGGCACATGACGGCGGACAAGAATCCTACGGGACACCAAAAGTACTATGCTAAGCTAGCAAAAAGGTACTATGGACCCTTCCAGATTCTTAGGCCAATCAATGAGATGGCCTATCAACTCAAGTTACCCAGCCATTGGCTCATACACAATGCTTTTCATGTGAGCCTATTAAAGCCTTACAAAGGAGATCCACCTCAAGAACCTACTATTGAAGACCCACCGGAGATCGAGGACCAAGAAGAGATGCTGCAGCCCGAGTCCATTCTCCGACATGAAGACAAGGTACTAAGAGGCGGTAAGACTATCCGATGGTATCTTATTAAGTTTAAGAATTATCCTTTTGAAGATGCTAGATGGATGCAAGGCATACAATTAAAGGATAACCTAAACCTTGTCAATGCTTACAATGCTTCCCAAGAGTAAGAAAATGTACAAATGTTAACAATGAACAAAGTTTTTGTCTTATAAGACTCTCTTTTTCTTTACTGTGCACAAAAATGAAGCAGTTTGCATGCTTAGATCAAGTTTGCAGAGACGACGTCTCCCAAACACCAAGTAGAGCTTGTCACTCTACTATGGAAGATTATAGGACTAATGTGCAGATACGCTTGCGGTAGCTTAGGCTCTCAAGCGCCAAATGGACTAGTCATCCATTCTGGAACGATGTCGTAGGGTAACATAGGGATCCTCTACCCGCTAAGAAAAGGACTAATGAATATGCTTTATCTTCTCTACCTCATAGTCGAGGACGACTATGATTTCAAGAGAGAGGTAATGTCATAATAACTAATATCTAATTCTCCTAAATGATTTTCTCATGTTAAACTGATCATTTAATATGTGAAAGTGCAAGGGAAGAAAAAGCTAGAATATTGGTTAGGCTAGCAAACCGGCCACAATAGGGATCCAAAGGGGGGGGGCATCTGCAAAAGAGAAAGGTACAACAGTGGGCTAAAACGAACCTAAGGTTTAGCCCATTAAGACTTCCAAAATGCTAAGGTTTCAAAATCCAAAGGTTGTGTCCAAAGGCCAAACACTAGGGAAATTGGATGCTTTGTGTGTGTCCCAAAAGTCTTCATGCATCCCTATATAGGACTGGGCAAGCCCTAGTTGTAGGAGATGAGAGAGAAACTCACACACACCCACACACACAAGCTTCCTTTACACAAAGGGAATGAGGGACACATGTCAGCTCCCTAGCCTAGATGCCCACAAGGTGTACTCAAATCCTATTGGATGGCCTTGGAGGTGGACCAATGAGAATTAGGCTAGAGTAAATCTAGTTTAATTAGTTTAAAAACACTTAATAAAAGAACTAATAAGAATTAAGCTCTCTAGAAGACTATTGAACAGTCTCCTAAGAGGTCCAATGAACATTCAACAGCCCAATGGCTTGCCTGATTCCTATTGGCCAAGAGGCAAAGGGGTCCAATGAGAGTTTAGTTGCATTTATTAATTACCTAAAGCTCTCACAAAAGGGGAAAGGGGGACACATGTCAGAAGGCTATCACTTATGCTCTTGAAATCCTATTGGCTAGGCCTGGGGAGGTCCAATAGGGCTGCAACATGAGCAATTAGCAAGAGGGGTCAAGGCATTATTCACTTAGACACTCACACAATCTATGTGTGGAGCAAGAAGACTCACTCTCTCTTCTCAAGCTTTAATGGAAATCTTATCACCTACTCCAAGCTTGTGAGAAGGGAGGCCTACACCAACAACTCTTGGTTTTGTGATGCAAATCCAACCCGCATGGTTCCTCTTGCATCTTCTTTCATGGGCAACCCTTCTCTTCAGCCGCCTCTAAAGATGATAGGTCCTATCCTCTAGCCTCATCTTCCGGCCTTGGGTCACCAGCAAAGGACTGGACCTCTCTAGTAACTCATCTCCAAGTGGTCCTGACCTTTCGGTTGCGGGAAACTTCTATCACGTGGCAATCCTTAGCAAACTGACCAAATCTGCGGCACTTGTAGTAGGCATTCAAAAATGAGGAGAACGCTAACTCCTGCTAAAAGTTGCAAAAACTATCCATACTCAAATCTAGATACTTTGGAATTGGCTTGCTCATGTTCCACATAATTCAGACCTTTATGTCCAAACCCGATCTTACTCGTTGTAATTTAGGGATGAATAGCACCATGCCCAACATCGCAACAATGGAATCCACATAGTCGTTCAGCCAGAGAGGGAAGCCCTTGAAAAAAACCCACACCGAGCATAAGTCCATCTACATCTTACTCACAATTGTGTGTACTACAAAAATAGAAATAATCTATATCATATACACTCAAATGGTGTTAAAAAGGCCATGTACCTACATATTGGGAGACAATAAAATGACCTTTTTCTTTCTTTAAACTTATGGAACTTTCCTAATTTTTAAAAAGAACCACCTTTAACAACTAAAATAATTTAAATAAAATAATTTCATAAATTATGCCCCTCCTTTTGAATGCACATTATACAACAGAATCTTTTGAGATGCCCCCCCCCCCCCCCCTTCGCCTTTGTTCACCACTAGTACGGTCGGCCGCCTTCGGCGACCTCTCTCTCTCTCTCTCTCTCTCTCTCTCTCTCTCTCTCTCTCTTATCGCGTGCGAAGGAGCTTTTTTTAATTTGGACTTTAGCCTTTAGGTTGCAGACTGCGACACATGTAAAAGGCTCCCCCTTTTGCCATATTATGTTAGTAGAGATTTAATCAACTTTTTGGATGCTTAAATGTTACTAGTACGGCCGGCCGCCTTCGGCGGTCTCTCTCTCTCTCTCTCTCTCTCTCTCTCTTTATTGCGTGCGAACGAGCTTTTTTTAATTTTGGACTTTAGCCTTCAGATTGCAAATTACGACACGTGTAAAAGGCTCCCGAGACCTTACGCCATATTATGTTAGTAGATTTTGTGGGTGGAGAGATACATCATAATGGAGCATATTCAATTTCCCACACCTCTTTCCACTGTTTCCTTTTGTTTATTTTATGCCTTGAGAATTTGGGACCGACTTTTTATAGTAAACAAGGAGTGGTCATAAGGTGAGCTCCAATCATTGTAGAGGTAGAGATCACAAAGCACGCACAAAGAAGTTTGTGTGGCTAACAAGTAAGCACTATCAAAGACGTAAGAAAACATCCAAATGGGGCACAGGGTTAGGGTTCAAGCATGTTGTTATTCACAAAAAGGGAAAGCACGCAAAATTACAATACAAGCGTAAATAGGCAACGGGATTCAAATCATATGATTCATTTTTTGCTTGCACGAGTGTGACACCTATCCTATGAGACGGAGAAGAAGAAGAAAAGTTCGTCGAGACAAACAGAGAGATGCAGTTCTTATTTTTTGGAGTGCCACGTGTCAAACATATAGAGAAATATATTTTTAGGATGTTCAATGTCCTTTATTATACTAGCTCCGCTTCAATTTTTTTTACCACGCCCAGAATCTTCTTCTCCGTAGTAGGGGGTACCGCGGCTGGAGGTAATTTAAAGAATCTTTGTTGATGCGCGGCGGAGCTATGCAAGCAGAAGGAAAAAGATGAGGGGACAGAGGCGGGGGCGGGAGGGATGTTGAGCACGAGGCGGAGCCGGAAGGGGGGGGGGGGGGGGGGGGGGGGGGGGGTGGTATGTCGCACAAGCAGAAGGTTGTGAGGACGACAATGGCGATATCATTTTGTTTATAGAAAAGGGTGTTGTCTTCTAGCAAATCAGCGCCTTGGCCTTTGTGGTGTAGGATAGTGGAGACAAGTCTTTCCTTTGCTTCACACAAGATCGAGCCCTCCTTTTGGAGGTGGAAATCATGTCACCCTTAATGTTCCCAAAGGAAATCTAGGAAACTACAGAATATAAGGCCTATGTCACACTGGGACGCCCGCCCAAGTGTGATTTGCAGGTGTGGCCAGCCCATTGCTATCACATTGGGACATGTAGGAAACATTGGCCACTCCTCTCAAGCAATGAGAATAGCCCAAGTGGTAGATCCTCCATCTTTGGTGCTGCACGTCAGGGTTCAAACCCTCTCAAATGCTTTCGCGCGTGTACTTTTGCAGATGGCCGCGCGTTTGGAAAGTTGGCCAGGCATGCGAGGTCGCCCCTCTGACATCCTCTCGTGGCCAGCTTTCTCTTTTTGCAACGGCGAATGAGCGGACGCCAAATCAGCATGGCCATCCATTCCCTGTCCTAGTGTGACACCAGCCTAAGTAGAGTGGAGCCAGTAGGTGGCCAAAACGTTTTTTTAAAGTTCATTAGAGGGTATCTTATGAGATACTCTCTTTATATCGAAAGGAATTAGGAGAATTTCAAGTTTGCCCTTATTTTCTAGCATTCAATCGGGATGACGCCTGGACGAGCTAGATACTAGCCTAGACACAAGGAAAGGTCGTGGGACGGGTGGAGGCGAGCTCACACAAAGTCTCTCTCTCTCTCTCTCTCTCTCTCTCTTTGGTTTGTCTACAGCCAAGAGTGCACTGGAGGCACGAGGTCTCTCTCTCTCTCTCTCTCTCTCTCTCTCTCTCTCTCTCTCTCTCTCTCTCTCTCTCTCTCTCTCTGTCCCTGTCTCGTTTGGCGACGACATAGGTGGAGGCCAAAATTCCCTATCTCTTGTTTATTTGAGATTGGAGCAATATCTTGCAGGTGATCGCCCGAAGGGAAAGAGCTTGTTTGTCCCTATCCTGTGGGGTATAGGGTGCAACAGAGGGCATCCTAGGCTGGAAGGTCAGATGTAGGATAGATGGCAGAGGGTATGGAAGGCAAGCGAGGCATTGCATTTGTCTTGCTGCTTACGTCCGTACGTGCCCAAAGAAATAGGGAGAGCAGTAAGGAGGTGAGACCACATGGTGGGAGAAATGGTGCGCACAGATACTTGCAGCGACAAGCAGGAGGCGGCGATGGCGAGGGAGGAGGGGCGTGCTGCAATGCCGGGCGGGGGGGGGGGGGGGGGGGGGGGGGGGGGGGGGGGGATAGTTTTCATTCGGAATTGAAAACTGCAGGATATTAAGCCGAAACACATTTTTCCTTTGCCTTGGTCTAGGACAGGCCATGGGTGGAGCACGTACTCTGCAGGCAGCAGAAGGAGGAACCCTCGCGTTGCAATGGCAGGAGAACGAATCTTTGTAGCCGTGCATGGGAACTGGCACGAATTGGGGCCAAGGTTGCGCAGTTAGTTTTTTTGGGAAGATTGGAAGAAAGAATCTCCCGATCAAATTAATTAATGAATGGTGGAATAGACCAGGGTAGTAGGCGCTACAATTTATGCATGAAAACAAATTTCACATGATATATAATAGCTTGTACACATGGTTCTCTCTCTCTTTGTGTGAGAGAGAGAGATTCACAAATTTCAATATGACTTCTAACGAACGACATTTTCTCAGCTCTTGTATAGGTTCACTTATATCCTCATCTCTCAGTTCTACAAAGTTTACATTTTTCCCAAAAGCACCTTTGCAAGTGTTGGTGCAAGTCGGGAACAAGCTCGTACCACTATATACTCGTGGTCTTGAATGAGCCCCAAGCGGTGGGACCTACAATTGTCGGGCATGATTACCATGCATGCTTGGATGGGCCCGAGTTTACTTTTTCCCAGGGTGGTTCACTTTATGAACAAGTGAAGTGGCATGGAGAGCAAGGAAGCTCATGAAGACGCGTGGTTATGGTGCTAGGTTGCATGCAGGAAGGTCACATGTTTAAACTCGGGTTGTGAGGGAGGGAGGTCAATGCCAATGACTGCTTGTGGACCATCCATTTGCCTCAAGATCCACATGATTCTTGCCCACCATTGATCCCACCTCCTCAACTTCATTAAGACCATGGGAGATATTGTTATGGGGAGCAAGCTCAAGGCTCTTAACAACCCGAGAAGAAAAATCTGATCTCAACATAGGTCTGCGGACTAGGTAACCAATCCATCGAAGGTTGAGAAATACTTAAAAATTATAGTTCCAAAAAGAGATTTAACTTTCGTCAATACTCTCCTTGACTCTTCAGTCTAGGGAGATAGAGTTCAAATACCCAATATGCACTGTTCGGAAAAAGTGTGCCTCAACTTAGCCTTGAGCCGGTTGCAAAATCAAAGGAGCTGGTTGAGGGGAGGGCAAGAAGGAGAAAATTCCGCTTAATAGAATATAGTGTAGTTTTGCAAAAATACTGGCTAGTATTGTAAACTTTCTGGTTCAGATTTGTCTTGGAGGGATTTTTGTATGTTTGTGAAAAGGATTATTTCCGAACACTGCCAAAAAATTTTAGGTCCCCACAATCTTTTTCTCATTTATTTTGGTAGGAATATCTGGAGATGCCTTTGTTTCAAGGATGCAAGAGCAAAGCTTAGAGTAAATCTAGTTTGAATAGGAAATCACGCAACCCACCACGTGGTGTTTGTGGGTAAGAGAGGACATTCCTAAAAGTCCTTGTATTTATTTCTGACAATTGAGATCCGTTTTTGAGTGAAAATAGCTGGCAAAAGAAATTATGTATTAAATAATGAAGCAATTCTTCTCCGAACCTACAAAACCAACTCAAATTCTAGTTTGAGCATCTTTTATTGATACGATGAATCTTCAATGGTGTTTTGTGAAATCTGAAGGACAAAATTGCAGCGACAATATATATATATTGGGTCTATGTTGCGTTTCATTAATTAATTAACACACAATATTCGTTTAACATCTCCCTTGTAAAAGCAAAAATCCATGATTTGGACGTTCTCACGTTGCACCCCCCTCACGCCTGCTGTTACACTCCATACCTCCATCACCTTGCTCTGCGCTGTCTATCTTGTCTCTTGTGTATTTTGCGCCCGCACAAGAGCCACTCTCCCCCATCTCTCTGCTTTATTGCGTACGCGTGTTGCAGTATTCCGCCTGTGCTCTGAATCGACTTCTGTTGTGGCCATCACGAAAGAGAGAGCTCAACTTACAATGCACTGTTGCATTGTGCGCTACATATCGGGCCTACCTTGTAGATCACCATCGAGACGCAGAGCGTCCAGTCTCACAGCCCATGCAGAGGAGGACATCGTCTCCACCATAGTTCTCTCTCTGCATTCGCGTGCAGCAACATACATCCCCCCCCCCCCCCCCCCCCCCACCCCCCCCCCCCCCCCCCCCCCCCCCCCCCCCCCCCCCCTTCTCTCTCTCTCTCTCCTCTCTCTCTCTCTCTCTCTCTCTCTCTCGTCACAGTGCTAGATTCTACACAAAGCACCGACGTGAGGCCCCGCTGCAATCGTGACACACGTCCATAACTCTGTCTCTCTTTTTCTGCTTCGCTGGCAATTACCATAATGCCCTTGGACTTTTTCTTTGAAAGTCGAAAGGAATCTCCCAATATTCTTGCTAAAACTAATGGTTACAAAATTGCAACGACATAGGTAGGAATTTTTGAAATTGGATGAGTATTTTGGGAAATTTCAGGAATTAGTTTAAGAAGGTATGGATGGCAGATGCTGCAAAGCATGAGCGAAAGGCAATTGGCACGCGATGAGGCGGCTGTCACTGTTTTTGTGTCGCCTTCGATAGGAGGCGGTTGGGGCCGCAAATGTTGGGATGGCAGGTTGCAACGCAAACATGGCGAGGAGGAAGCAGGGCGTGTTCATCCTCATGCAAAGCAATGCAACGAACCTCTTGATGCAGAGGACTCTCTCTCTCTCTCTCTCTCTCCGGGATCGGATGGGATCTGCATGGTGAAGGCGCACGAGTAGAGTAGAAGGATGGGGGCGTGATGGCCACAGGAGACCTCAATTCATAGGACAGGGAGAGGCGCGGCTGGTCATGGCAAATTGCGCCAGCGGTAAGGTTGCAGGGGCCGGGCATGAGACTTGGTTGTCACCGCTGCATGCTGAGAGTTGTGAAGGGAGGCGGCAGCAGGGGCATGAGACTTGGTTGTCACCGTTGCATGCTGAGAGCTATGAAGAGGGGCGTAAAGGCGCAGGGAGTACAGTAGAGGGATCGGGGTTTTCATCATGGCGAGAAGAAAGCTCGTTTCGTAGCAGCGAAAGAGGCGCAGAGTGCACAACGGACAGTACAACCGTGAAGGCAAGACGATCGAGAGTGTGGTGTGGGTGAAGAGAGGACGGAGATAGAGACAGAGGACGGGGATGTAGCTATCCACCGCAATGACAGACACAAGGGCGGATGCACCGTGGGAACGAGTAAATGAAAGAATTGAGGGAGGGGGGGGGGGACATAGATTTATCTAACACGGGGTGAGTTGGATCGGACCAATGCTGGAGGATGGATTTGGGGAAATGAGGGATCTACACACGGTAAAAACTAACCTCTGGATGCCAAGATTAATATGAGACACTAAATTTGGGATGTGGCTCCTAATCTCCGGATGCCCCACCTCCTCGAACCCAAGATTCAAATTCTCGTGAGATCCAACACCCTATGCATTACTCATGTGTGTTATTTGTTTTGGATGGGGTTATAAATCCAAAAATGCTAATTTTGAGATAAAAACTAATTTGGAGGTCTTGAAATTATTTTCCAAAATCTACACACGAGATCAAACGATGGGACTGCAATTGCACGGGAGTCGATCCCATCCACCCTGACCGAGGTAGTGGTAGATAAAGCTGAGGGACGGCAACTGGCAAGGAATTTTTGAACACAACTGTAGTGTAAATATGATATGATTAGAATCTCTTGAAAAGTTGTGATTTGCGGAATTTTATCCACTATTTCAGAGCATAAAACAAAAGCACTGAAAGGACTGAAAGGATCACATAATTAGCAACATGTCATTTTAATAGTGAGTGGTGGTGAACATAGGCAACAATTTGTGGCCCCTTGGGTGCTGCTCTGTTCATCCACACCCCCTCTTCCCTTTGCGGAAGACTCAAGTTGGGATTTGTCTAGAGTAAAGATCAAGAAGAATGTAATGCTTGAGAGAGAGAGAGAGAGAGAGAGAGAGAGAGAGAGAGAGAGAGAGAGCGCAAAAGCCTCTAATCCTTGATGTTAGAGCATGTAAGAGTGCGCAAGCAGGCCAACTACTTACAAAGAGTCTGAGCACACTTGCCCACATAATGTGAGCATACCAGATTCGCAAGCTAGGACATTCCCATCGGAAGCACTAAGTAACATCAAGTGAAATAGGACCTCCACAACCGGGCATCGTTTTACTCCAGCAAGAGGGTGGGTAGGGTGCCCTCCACCACTTATCCAAAAAGATGACGTCTGACAATGCACTATTGAAACCCTCCTTCTACGGCCTCCCCGCTCCCGCGGCAGGGAGGCGGCAGGGAAACAACCTGACATCGTCGTGGATAAAAGGCCCATTTTTAAAGATGAAAATAGGAGGCAACCTTAAAAAAATGTAGTGAAATGTGAAAAAAATAAAAAAACCTTGGAGATTTGAAGGGCCCGGACTCCAACTCAGCACCACGATGGTGAAGTGTAGGTAGTGACAAAGAGGATTGGTGGGGATGCCGACCCTAGGGACTAAGTGCCACGGGCATGGGAGGGTGGGATCTACAACGGGAGGATTGTGGGCCGTAGATCTGGGTGCGGATACCCTAGATTACTTTTGTAATCTAAGGTACCCGCATTTTGAAGTAGTCTAAGGTATCCCATTTTGCGAGCATGGAGTTTGAACCCGTGACCTCATCCATGAGAGGCACATGCCCTAACCACTTCGCCTTGCGTCTTACGCACATTTTCGAAACATGGGGACCCTAATTTACTTAAAACACGTGTGCAACGCCGCAAACTCTGAAAGTAATTTAGGGTACCTTAGATTAGTTTTGTAATCTAGGGTATCCTAAATTACTTTCGTCGCCCCCATCGTCGCCCAGATCTACGACCCACAATCCCCCCACCGTAGATCCCAACCTCCCATGCCCATGCCACCTAGTCACGAGAGATGCGGACAATGACATACAAAAGTGGGGAGGTGTGTTTTTGTTTCTTTTTGGGGTGCGGGGGTTTAAATAGGGATGAGAAGTACGCAAACAAATGTAAGTTTCTAACTTTCTAGTGCTGCACTGTGAGAGGAATGGTTAGTGTAGGCCTTGTGCTACATCAAATGTGGATGGCCATCAAATGGGTGAGAGAGCTAGTTTCTAGTGGTGTAGAGGGAGAAGCTTTATGGGTGTGGATGGCCATCAAATGGGTGATGAGTGGTATGTTTAGTGTAGTCAGAGAGCACCGATTTTTGGCTCTCCATGTTACATATTTTCTAGTGCTATCCTTGGTGGGCGCCCTCGCGCTATGGGCTGGCGGACCAAAGGGAGAGCCCCTAGCCTTCTTCGACGCGCTCTATAATGCGGTCTCTGCGGTCACAGAAACGGGCCTGGCCAGCGTGCCGATCCATCGCTTCTCCCTTTGCAACCAGATCATCCTCCTCTTGCTCATGGTTGTGGGCGGCCAAGTCTTCACCTCTGCCATCCCCCTCTTCCTCAGAAAGCTCTTCTTCTTCAGCGAACCCATCCCTCAGAAACCCTCAGATTGCGAAATCGCCACACACCAACATGCTACAAAGACCTATCATGAAGCCTTCCCGCCTCCCTCAGCTGCTGCGGAAACATGGGTCATTTTTACGAGTGCTGGAGACGATCTCATGCAGACACAGAAAACGGCCATGGATTATGAAGCACTCGTCACCTTGAGTTGGTTGACTGCTTGCTATTATGTTTTCTCCATATCGATTGGTTTTCTCATATGCCAAATCTGCATAGTACGCAGTCCACATGCTTCCGCTGTGCTGATGCAGAACCATGTTCATCCTGGCCTTTTCTCCATCTTTGCGACAGTGTCGGCCTTCGGTAATTGCGGGTACATACTTCTGGATGAGAATATGGTGCCATTGCAGCGATCGTGGGTGATGCTTCTCTGCCTTGGTACACTTATGTTGATGGGTAACACTCTATATGCACCTATACTACGCTTTTGCATGTGGGTCTTGTACAGAAGGGCAAATGGAAAGAGAAAAGAAGTGTATGCGTACATACTTGCAGCCAAAGAGAGACGCTTTTCACACATATTTCCAAGTGATGGAACATTTTGGTTAGTGGGGAGTGCGGCGTTTTGGAATGGATGTCAAGTGATGTGCATGCTGGGTATAGATTGGAGAAGTGAGGCATTGAAGGGGCTTGGGGCAGGCTACAAGCTGGTGGTGGCCTTGTTTCAGTCCATCTCTGCTCGTACCGGTGGAATGAATGCTGTTAACCTCTCTGGCTTCTCGACTCCCACTTTGTTTGTTGCTGTTGTTGCCATGTAAGTCCCATTTGAATTGTGTGTGTGCATGGATGCACACACATCTGTTTTGTAGCTTTGCTAAGTTGCTTGTTTGTTTTCTGCATGCAATTGCTTTAGTTCTTTAGAGACATGTCAACATACTCAAAGCTTAAATTTAGTGAGTTAAATTGGAATCAAGGCCACGCTGAGCTAGCAGCATTTTTATATTAATTCATCGCTTTGTGCGGATCCCCTCAGGATAGGGTATATGTAGGTAGTGAATTTTTTTTTGGAACCATTAGGAAAAGTATACTTGGAAATTAATGTCTCATTAGGGCAAGCACGAATGGATTGACATTTATAATTTATGCTACAATAGTAGCATAATAATTTTAACATATTTACCACAAAATTATTGCACCGATGCATATAATCTATATGTAGTAGACATACATTCTACATTGTGATTTTTTTTCCCCCCTTGGGCACTACCCCTTGATACTTGGATATTTTTTCTCTCTTGTGAATCTATCTTTTCATGGTATCATTTATTTCTTATTCAGTACTCTTTTAGTTCTAGGCTTTGTTATGATTTACTTCGCCTATTTCTTTAGAGTATAGATTGATATCTTGAGGGGGGTTACTTGAGGTGCGCGTGTACATGAAACTGTTCACGTCCAATCAATCAATTCACTCCATCTTTTACGAATTACCCCTTTCTTGTGGGGTGCCTAAGAAGCACTCCCCCATTATATGATCATCTAATTCATTGCCTTGGGTGGTTGCTTCAAGAAAAACTCTCTCTCTCTCTCTCTCCTTTGACAACTATAACTTGCAATCTTTCTCAGAGCTTGAGGTTGGTCACTTCTTGAGTTAAGCTATGTATATTCATAGTAGTCTATAAATCCATTTGAGGAAAGAGGTATACATTGTTTACCGAGTTAAGAGTTTGATCCCATGATGTGAAGTATTGGCTCTGTGAACTTTTTTAAGAAAAAATTTAATTTGCAAAGAGTCCCTTTATATAAGGAATTTACATTGACTCAATGAACTTTTTTAAAATACTTTAATTCGCAAACACCCCCTTTATCTAAGGAGTTTGTAAAGATTCATTTCATTAAACTATTTTATTATTTTCTATGCTTATTAAGTTTAAATTTTTTATGACATCATTAAAATAAATTTTTTTGTTTTAGTTTGTGAATGTGTCTCTTTGTTTTATTGTTATTATTATTTTCATTTTAATTTTATTTGTTTTAAAATGCTAATGTGCAGTGTGTACGTTTCACCTTATTGTTCAAGTGGGACCCTTGACAATATATAAACTACTTGTGATTATGTATGTAGTATAATTGATAGTACAATTTTACATTATGATAACAAAAATGCCATGTGATGGGCATTCATATTGAACCTACTTTTCATAACTCTGATTCCCCTCTTAACTTAGTAGGCCTTCTCACCTTGTTTGAATCTCTATGTAGGTACGTTGCCTCGTATCCAATCCATATTATCAAGCACCCAACAAGAAAGTGCAAGGGAAATATATTGTTGACAGAAATATGGAAACTCAGAAGAAAGGAGTCCTTTCTCTTTGTGGCTACTTTTTTGATTTGTTTCTTTGAAAGAGATTCACTAAGGCGTGATCCTTTAAACTTTACTTTTCTCAACATCATCTATGAAGTTATAAGGTACATTCTTTTATCCTTTCTTGAAGGATATTTATCAAGTGGTGAAGAATTCACAATTGTGAGCACACACGCTCTCGTGCACCGACACACTTGCCCAAGTGTGTCAATGATCAATGATGAGTTTTCTTCTTTCTCCTTTCTCCTTTCCCCCTCTAAAAGAAGCTTCAAAGGAGAAGCATTTGAAAATTTATTATTTTCATTATTGATTGTACATATCTTTTTATATTAATAGTTAAAATCTTTTTTGTTTAGTCTGTCAATGGATGGTTCTTTTCATTTCATAGCCTTAGATGACCAGCCTTAAGATGATCTTACTTTCTTCCTTCCATTTTATTCTTTGAGTTTGCCAATGTGAGTCTTCACCTTGTTTTAATTCATTTTCTTTTCTTCTAATGTTTTGAACTTTTGGATCTTGCCATAATTTTGCAAAATCTTTGACTCTATGCCCATTTCTATTATATGGAATTATCCAAGATTTTATATCAAGCTGGCCTCTCTTACCAATTTGCATCAAAACTGCCTTGGCAAAGTGGTGAGGGGGAGGGGATCTTTAGACTAAGGATTTAGGATAATCGTTTATTTTAAAGAGGAATCTTCAAAGATATTTCATTTGTTCTTCAAAGAGGAAAAAGGATGGCATGGCAAGTGTCGTGCGAGGACCCCTTTTTTTAACTACATGCTTTCGCAATGAGCACAAGAAGTTTTGGACAAATTCTCACACTAATTCTCACATTGCGACTTACCTCAACATCATGAGCTTCTGTGAGGGAGGCACCGTATACCTAGCTACGTACGATTGGGGGCAGAGGACTGTCGGCCAGTTTGGGGGGCCGATGGTCCACCGCCCCCAATCGTACCTAGCTAGGTATGCGGTGACTCTTGAGCAGAAGCTCATGATGTTATGCATTGTAAGAAAAACACTGAAAAAGACTCCGTTTTCCTACATGAGAAAATTTCTAAATCTTGTTGTGGAGTTTGCATCCCTATGATGCATCCATGCAAGCCTTCGATCGGCCTATGACCCTTCCTTGGCAGCCTACATCTCCACCTTCCCTACCACTCACAAACCTCCACGGTCCCCCCCTGCCACTCACGGACTTGCATCTGCAGAGCAGGCGGCCTTGTAGCGTGTGTGTGTTAACAGGCGGCCTACAGGTTGCACCTTTGACACCTCTGCCTCCCCTACTACTCGCGGACCTCTGCTTGTAGCTACACGCTCTCCTACCACTCACGGACCTGCACGTGCAGAGCCTTCGGCCCTCCAACTTGTGTGTTCAAAAAGAGAGAGAGAGAGAGAGAGAGAGAGAGACCTCTATTGCGTCGAGGAGAGAGAAAGATCCCAAATTGGGAAGAGAGAGAGAGATGCCCAAGCGTGGTCTCCACGTGGATCGCCTCGCTCATTTCTCTCCCCTCTGAAACTTTCTCGGCATCTTCCCAAGATTCTATCTATTTACACATTTGAAATGATTGGGCAAAATGCTCTTCGTCAAATCTATCATTTTAACAACGCTAAAGGTCACATTGGCCTATGTAAGATGCTAAGAGGGTATTGGCGTCTAGTTAATAATTGCATCAAAATTAATGGTTCATCACCCTCAGCTTTGCCACGTGGAACTATTCAACAACCTCAATTTAACAAATGGACAAAATTAGTGGCAATAATTGTTTGTCACCCTCAACTTTGCCATGTGGCACTTTTCAACAACGTTACTCAACAATCGACGATGGTTCTTCAGTTCTAAGAGTCCCTTTAAAAGCTTGATGTAAGCCAAAAATCTCAACTCTTCGGGTTTTGGAGTGCTATAGCTTTAAAGTTGTGCCATAGTTAGGGTAGAGAAGCCAAGTATAAGACATGCTCCAAAGGTGGGTAAGTCTTATGTTCCAAAGATGAAACTTACCTAGTTCTCAATTTAGAGACAAAAGTTTGGAATATTCTTGGAGTATTGCTAGTGTACCACTTTGTGGTTGTTAAACAAGGTGAGGACACATAAAGGCTTGCCAAATTAAGGGGAGGAAGGGGTTTATGGAGAGTAAGTTTTAATGATTGCCTAAAATTCAGGTGGAGTTTTTGTTGTGTTTCCCCAAATGGTTTACCAAAATACCCCTCTAATTCGATACTTCCCACATTTCAAGAATTCCCAATCATAAATTCCCAAAATACCCTTCAATTTTTTCAAAGTTCCCAAAGTACACCTACTTATGAGATTAAATATCTCCAAAGATGGACACAATTGTAGCTTTTTATAAGAAGATTGATTAATATCAATACAAGATGCTAAAACTAGAATTTGAGTTGATTCGGTAGACTTTGGAGATGAATTGCTTCATGATTTTTAGACATAATTGCCTTTTTGTGAGGTAATTTGTGACAAATTACATGCTAAGCATTCACAATGGATCTCAATTATAAAATAGAAAAAAAGATTAAAAAATCTTGAACAATGCAACCAAACTAAATACAAGTGTATTTTTGAAAATTTTGAAACTTGAGAGATATGGAGATTTCCACAAATTAGAGAAGTATTTTAGTAATTTTCCAAAATAATAAAGTGAAAAGTGCACACTACACATCAGCATCTGAAACCAAAACAAAATAAGATAAAAACAATAAAAGATAGACACATTGAAAAATTAAAACAAAAGAATATTTTAATGTCTTCATAAAAAAAATAGATTCAATAAGCATAAAAAATAATAAGACAATTTAATGAAATGATTTTTTGTGAAGTTCATAAATGAGGGACTCTTTATATCAAAATATTAAAAAACAAATGTTGAATCAACATATCATGGATCAAACTCCTGTGAATACACTCTACACTTTATTCCTTTGTTCTCTAAAGCCCTTTTTAGCAAAAAAATGAATGAAGCTTTGAGAAATATCATTTGAAAGGAAATGATGTCTTTTTCTTCAAGACTTTGAAGGGTTCTTGAGGGACACATATCTCACAACTAGAATTGAACAACCTTCTTCGTATGGATAATAAGACCTTTAGCATGCCAAAAAGTGTACTATCATTGGGTTTTGATTGTATCTAGAAACCTAAATAGAGCATTGAGATGAAGCGTAAAAAATATTGATTCATCTTTTCATGATGGATATAACATAATTTTCACATTTCAAGAATGACCATATTTGTAGACTTTTCCTCAAAATTACTATTTTTTAATTAAACGTCTCTAAATTGGCTCCTCTACCCTAGGATTACGCGTGGACTTAAATTTCATTATTTCATATTAATCATTGAAAGCTTAAAGGCTAGTATGTATCATTGGGAAAAAAAATTGAGATGGTCTAAAAATAAAAATTATGGTCATATAGAATAATGTGTTTCATATGAAAACATTAAAGTGTAAACCATAAGGGTGCATTTAATTTTATGATAAAAAAATGTGTTTGGTTCACTATCTTCAGAATGCTGATTACGCTCAAGAACGTGCTATTGATGGATGGCCCGTAGGACTTGTTGACCCCCAACTCCTGACCTTGACGAAACCATCATGGCTATTATAACATATATCATACTTGGACATAAATACAAATACTTTAGTTAGAAGATCCCTTTGTTGTAACAAAGCAAAGGAGTCCTTTTTCAAACACGAATCAGGGTAAAGGGACCAATTTAAGGCCAACTAAGATAGGCAAAGGATTTCAACCACTGTGTTGCACTGTTTGCAGTCTGGGTGGATGCATTTGACAGTGGAGTGCAAGGACTATTGGGGAAGGAAGCTGCATCGCGAATGGTGAGGTGCGTAGTACGCACAACGTCGAACAAAATTTCTTGCGTAACAAAAACGATCGTGAAAAAGAAGCTAGTGAGGGGTGAAATTTAAGCCATTGTGCCAGCACGGCTCAAACTCACGATCTAATGGCCAAGATGTAATTTTGGCCCTGCGCTAAGTAGCCCAACACCGGCTTCAGTCTGTCCTAGTTCTAGGAAAAATTCAATTTATTAAAAAGTGTCATGGGTGCTTGAGAGTCAGTCGTTGCCTGCATCATCGCCCGTGTCATCGTCTACATCATCATTAGAAGGCTCTAGAAGATTCTAGAAGGTTCAAAAAAGTATCAAGGAGATTCTAGAAGTTTCTAGAAGCATGGAGAAGATTCCAAAAGAATCTAGAAGTTTTTGGAAAGCTTTAGAAAGTTGAAGAAGGATCTAGAAGGTCCTAGAACAACTAGAAGGATTAAGAAGGTTCTAGAAGATTCTAACCTCCTCAAGAAGAACTTAGAAAGTCCTAACCTCCTCAAGTAACCTCCTCAAGCACTAGTATAAATACGGGTCTTGGGCCACAAGCCACTCAGTCTTGCCAACACCAGTTGTGAGGCTCCTATGAGGAAATCCCTCTTCTAGTTCTTATGTTCAAGTCTTGTCCTTGCAATCAAGCCTTGCCTTGTACTCAAGTCATGTAATCCAAGTCTTGTATCTAGCTCTCTTAATAAAGTATTAAGTCTCATAATCAATATTAAGCTTATCATCAAGTCCAAGTTCTTGTACATTGTGAGCGCCTCCTCTTGCTCTCTTCTAGCTCTATACGCGCTCATAACAGTTTGGCAAGACTGCCATCTCTTAATCTTCTCAAGCCATTATGGATCCAACGATGGAAGGTGTCATCAATGCATTGCAAAGCATCCAAGCTCAGTTACAAGAACTTCGTGAGAGTAATGCTCAACTTCAAGGAGGGCAACCCCTAATCTTGGGACCGGCGTTGCAAGATCTTCAATGTCAAATTCAAGAGCTTCAAGAGACAAACACACATCAAGCACAAGTTGCAAGATCCAGCTATTCTCAACAACATAAGAAGGAATTGAAGGTCAACATGCCTGAAAAATTTGATGGGACTAGATCAAAGTTTAGAGGTTTTCTCCAACAAGTGCATCTCTTTATTCGAATGCAACGAGAGAGTTATCTAGATGATGCTTCTCAAGTAGGCCTTATTGGGACCCTCCTCTCGGGTACGGATCTCTCTTGGTTTGCTTCCTTACTTGAAAAAGAATCTCCTCTCCTTCATGACTTTGAAGCTTTTGTGCGGGAATTCTCTGCAACCTTTGGGGATATTGATAGAGCAAGGGTTGCTGAAACCAAACTTAGAAATCTCCGCCAAGGATCAAGATCTATATCTGTCTATGCATTCAAATTTCAACAGCTCACTTGTGATTTGACTTGGCATGGGGAATATTTCATTAGTCAATTTCGCTGGGGATTAAAGGATGACATAAAAGATCTTTTATTGACTATGCCAAAGGTTCACACACTAAGCGAGTTCATCTGTCAAGCAATAGAATGTGATAATCGTCTATTTGAGAGGAGACAAGAGAGGCGTCTTGGGGCACCATTGAGACCCCAAACAAAAGTGACACATAATGGCTACACACCTGAACAGGGGCATGAATCAAGCATTGAGCCCATGCAAATTGATTCAGCACGGTTTCAACCTCTCTTAGCCCCCAGGAGAAGCAAAGGCGTATGTATGTATTGCGGAGAGCAGGGGCACATAGTTCAACAGTGTCCAAGGAAGAGAAGGATGAAGGTTCATGGTGCAATGGCCTCAACGTGTTCGAAAAACATGGACGTCCAACCCCAATAGAGACCGAACAGTTGGACAAAAGACAACCAAAAAAAGGTCTCTTTCTTCCCGCTGATTCCACTTCAAGTTTTATGTTACTAGTCAAGATCCATATGCCGGGTAGGCACATGGACTGTGAAGCATTACTAGATTCAGGCGCAACGGCGTGCTTCATGGACAAAGAATTTACAAAAGAACAAGACATACCACTTGTGGAGAAGTCTAATCCAGCAACTGTAGAAGTCATTGATGGTCGTCCCCTCGCTTCAAGGGATGTCATGTATGAAACTCGCCCCATAGAAGTAACATTGAAGGAGCATGTTTCAAGAGTAGCATTCAATATTATACAAAGCCGAAGCAAAGCCGAAGCAAAGCCGAAGCAGTCCAATTGTTATTGGGCTGCCGTGGCTTGAATTACATAATCTTGACATCGATTGGAGAGCTCGGAGAATTGAACCATGAAAAGTCCAAAAGAAGAAGGAAAGGCATAATAGGCCTATATATCTTGGAGCCAAGGTCTTCATGCGTGCAGCCAAAAAGTGTCCAACTTTCTTGATAATTGCAACACCAACCGACACGTCGACAACAAAAATCATGGAGGCATTGCCACGCCAATATCAAGATTACAGTGATGTTTTTGGGAAGAAGAATGCAGACCTCTTACCGGAGCATCGAATGATTGCGCTATAGAGCTTTAAGAGGGAACCCAACCCCCTTTTGGCACGATATACAAGCTATCTCAAGATGAATTGGTAGAATTATGAAAAATATTGATGAGAATCTTGCTAAGGGGTTCATACGGCATTCAAAGTCCCCAGCAGGAGCTCCAATACTCTTTGTAAAAAAGAAGGATGGAACTCTCCGGATGTGCGTGGATTATAGGGGCCTGAACAAGATCACCGTCAAGAATCGCTATCCCCTTTCCTTGATCCCAGAGCTTCTTGAGCGCCTTGGCAAGGCAAGAATATTTACAAAAATAGACCTTTGCGGTGCTTACAGCCTAGTTAGAATCAAAGAAGGTGATGAATGGAAGACAACCTTTTGCACAAGGTATGGCCACTTTGAATATACCGTCATGCCGTTTGGCCTCACGAATGCCCCAGATGTTTTTCAACATTTAATGAACGATATCTTTCGGGAGTATCTGGATTATTTTGTGGTAATATATTTGGATGATATCTTGATATTTTCCAAGGATCAAGAAGAGCATGAGCACCATGTACGATTAGTTCTTGAAAAGCTTCGTGCATCAGGGTTATATGCAAAGTTGGAGAAGTGCTCTTTTCATGTGTTCTCTCTCATCCCCCCTCGTGTAGGGCTCGCCCCCTCCTTGTATGGATTGGATCTTTGAATTTTGAAACCTCAAGCGCCTCAAGCTTAGGCCCAGTTCCCACCACAAGCTTGGCCCTTAAGCACTGTAAGCTTGGGTTGGGTTCTCACCTCAAGTACAACCCTAGCATCTCAAGCATGACAAGCACCTCAAGCATCTTAGTCATCAAGCACCTCAAGCATCTCAAGCACCTAAGCTTAGGCCGGGTTCCCACCTCAAGCACCTCAAGCTTGGGCCGGGCTCCCACCTCAAGCGTAGCCCTAGCTTACCTAAGGTCAAAGTACTTTTCCACTAACTCTTGGAGGTATTTAAGGTCTTATGCTCCATTGGTTAGCCTTGCTCTTTGATAGACCATCTCTCATTTGGGCCCCTTTACCATTGGCCCCGTGTTGAGATAGATCTATAAGTACATGTCTATATCTTAACCCTTGTTCCCGTTTATTCTCCCACATTAAATGATCAGTTTAATATGAGAAAATAATTTGGGTTGGTTAGATATTAGATTTTATGACATCACGTCCAAAAATACTCCAAGATAATGAAATGTGGAACACATCCTATCCATGATCCGACCAACAACAATGGATTGGTGCACTTATCCATAGTTTTTAGATACGTTTGATTGGTTTCCTACCAGATGCATGTACCTTGAACTCCCACCCGCGGATTTAAACACCGACAACTTGAACTCCAACACAAGGGTCCAAATTGATTATACGGAGCACTTCTTGCCCCTCTCTGCCACTCACAAGCCTCTCTCTGGTTGAAGTTGGTGGCGGCAACTGTCTCCATGTGACTAGAAGGTGGGAGTCCATGCCAGTGTAGACTCCACTACACCAACAGCCTCTTTGTTGTCCTTTCTTGAGTCATTATCACTGCTTTCCTCACGATGCTTGCTTTTACCTTTGTCCTTTGTAGAATCTCTGTCTTTGCCTTTGGATCTGCAATCTTTAGCCAAATGACCGCTCTTTCCACAACTGTAACAACGGTTCTTGGTCTTATTTCTGGAATCTGAAGCAACAAGTGCTTCCACACCCTTCTCAAAAATCTGAATTTTGTTGTGAGTTATTAACACTTCCTCCTCCTCAATGAGAAAAGAGATGAGATCATCATTTTCTAGCTTTTCCTTTGTGATTTGTAGTTGAAGTGTCCTAGACATTGTTTCATACGCCTTAAGCAACTTCATGAGAACCAAAGCAACTACCTAAGTACGCACTTCTCATAGCCAATAATTGATCGTGAATAACTTTAGCCTTCATAAGAAATTATTGCATGGAACTTCTTCGTGGAAACTACATGGCAAATAATTGTCCAAGAAGGACGACTTCTCGCATCGTAGAATCCCGAAGAAACATTCCAACGAGCTTGAACCACATATCTTTGGCAGCCTTCAAAGTCTGAATGTTTGGAGAAATATTATTTCTAAGAGATTCCGCAAGGCTGACATTGCCTTTGTAGTAGCAACATCCCAATTGACATATGATTTGAGATACTCGTCATCTTGAAGGTGGGTGTACTTGTTGTTGGGATCCCTCGTAAAACGAGGCTCCAAGCCGTCGACAATATTCCATAAGCCTTTTTATGAGAACTAGAGTTGCATGATCAAATGCCAATGAACATAGTTATTTCCGTTCAATTTGTGCTGGCCCTCGAGCAAGGGGGTGCATGTTGAAGTTGCAAGATCTAGAAATTTGGGAATCCTCCTCACACTCCAAGAGGTAGCCGCACTAATCGAGCTGCAAAATATTCTCCAAGCAGTTCCCCAAACTCGTCCTCAAGTCGTGCCAAAAGAGGGCTCTCTATAGCCTCTAATCTCCTCGCCTCTTCCAAGCCGCTCCACACAAAAAAGGTGTTTTAACACCCCTCTCTTCAGCTCCATACTGCTTGCCAAGGGGCCTTAAAGACCTCCTTCCAAAACACCTCCACAAGAGCAATTTTCCCTCTCACTTTCACTAGCTACCGTCCTCTTCCACACCTCTGGCGTTTTAAAACGCTGAGCTCCATAGTGGTAATAAGGAGGGGTGATGTGGTCGCAGAAAATGGGGGTGAGTGTTGCTGTTGTCGTAATTTCAAAACAGAGGGGGAAGGAAAGGAACTGGCGCTGCAAAGGATTTGCAAAGTGGCCACTAGGGTTCTAAAATGCTCGCCTCATGTTGTCGCCAAGGGGCCATTGCAAGCGGCGTTTTAAAACGTTGGCAGGAGAGGGGATCTTCAGAGTCGTCAAGAACAAGGGTAGGAGCATTTTAAAACGCTCATGGACAGCGGCCTACTATCATCAAGGCCCCGTTCACCACCGGTTGAGGACGACGGCATATCAAAATGCCCGCCTCATCACAGAGGGGGTGAGGCCTATAGTGTGCCAATGACTGTTTTTTTATGCGACTAAGAAAACACCTAAAGATCTTATGGATGCTTGCCAACTTGTTGAAAGAAGTCGCATATATATGCCATGTACATACTCGACCGTGCTCAATCAAGGTCACCATTATGTACATATCTCCTGGACGGATTGGACCCTTGTTTGCGCCATCATGGTTTTTTAGGATTCCTCGTACATGATGTAAATATGCTCTTGAGTCTCAATAAAACAAGTGGAAGTATGGAGAATTCTCTCTCATGCGCAAAAACGTGATCTGTATAGTCGCCTTTGCACCTCGGCTATATCCTTGTAGATTTTATTTATATCACGTACATCGTGTATAGAAAGTGATGGATTCTGAAATGGAGTGCTTTGAAATGCTTTGAAGAATCACCATGACAAATTTGGTGATTCTTGGTAACCAGTTTGCCCAATCCCCATCGAAAATGGATTTTCATAGACAAAACAGGCTAAAAATGGCTCAAAAATGGTCAAAACTGGCCAAATTTGGTCCAAATTGGCTAATTTTTGACATGTCAGCTCACATGCCATGGAGAACAAAAGGGGGGGGGGGGGGGGGGGGGGACTGCTTGTTGAAGTGAAAACACATAGAATTCATTACTCTAAGAGAGGGATCCAAGAGGATTCACAGTGGTGTGTGCGCAGTTCCGCTCCTGTTTGTCGTGCTGTTTCTCTTCTTCCCCACCTTTGAAGAGTGAATTACTCCTTCCTTTTATCAATTTGATGTTTAGGGATCATCTTGGGTGCTCTGTGATTGAGCTTTTTTCCATGGTCATGGCATTTTGGTGAAGAAGATAGAGACGTTTTCTACATAGTCTACGGGTGTGTGTGTGTGTGCATTGGGACTGAGTGTGTAAGGAAGAGTGGGAGAGATTTGGGAATTCGGTTGTGTGTGAGAGGATATGAGTATGTTGTTGGCTGAACTTTGATCACCTCGGGAGGACCTTCACATCGGCTTGGTGGGCGTCTGCTGTGATCTTAAGCCTCATCGTCACCGACTCTCTTGTTGGGTTGGCAGGAGCTTGTAATCCCCACAAGTTGCCTCTTGATTCGAGTGAAGAAGGACCTATTTGGGTCCGTTTCCTTTACCATTTGGGTGTGTGAATATCCATTCCAAGCTGCAAGAAAGCTATGCTATAGATGTGAAACACTTTTAGCCCTCCTTGTCAGCTTTTGTTGTCCCCTACTAAGGAGGGCAAGAACTCTATGCATACTTTTGGATTACAGTTCAAGTTGAGTTGTTGATGTATATGGTTGTGGGTCCTTTGGGATAGCTGCCTATGTATGTGCAAAAATGTGGGCAGCAATTGAGGCGGTAATTGAATTGGATTGCAGCCTTTATTGGGGGTCGTGAGGTGTTGTGAAGCCAAGCACTGAAGGCCGAGTTGCCTAGTGTGAGGTGGATTAGGTACTGGAGCGATCCATCAACACCCTTACCCTATCGACGTTACATGTAAGTGATTTTGTGGTGGAGAAAGATGACACAAAGCTTTCCTGAATTTCATGGATTGCCACATGAAGATGCTAATGCGTTTATAAAAAAATATTGAAGTGGAATGTTTACTATGTGGCATACACGATCCTGCAGTTATGCTGCGTCTTTTTGGTTACACCTTGCAAGGTGATGCAAGGGAGTGGTTGCAAGATTTTAAGGCACAAGCTCAAGCACAAAATATACCAGTTGTGCTTGATTACAACCTAGTTGAGCATGCTTTTTTGAATCACTTTAGAGAAGGAGAGGAGCCAGATACTGTTTGGAACGATATTTTAAATCATGTGCTGAAGGAGAATCAAAGTGTTGATGTTTACCTGAAGCAGTCTACACGTGTTTGGGAACATTGGTGTGTATCTCTTGGAGATGAGACTCCACCAACCATGTTAAAGAAGAACCGTTTTATTGCCAACCTCAAAGGGAGTTTAAAGCTCAAAGTGGAATTAAGGAGGCCAATCACTTTCTAAGAAACAGTAACCATAGTCAGGCAAAAGGAGTGGAAGACACATTGATTAAGTGAATATGGAATAATTATGGATCATGTAGTGGAAAGAAGGGGACATGAGAGATAGGTTCAAGTGTATGGAGGCCAGGGTGAACAAGGAGCCCATAGCCAAATGGATACAGAACAAATGCAATGGAATATAGAAAACATAATGAATATGATGCAAGAATTGCACCTAAATGTCATTGGAGGTGCACGTGGAAGAGGTGCTTATGCTAGAGGTGCTCCACCACAAGCGGGAAGAGGGGGTCCTCAACAATATGAAGCTCCACCACCTATTGGAAATCTTGGACTTGGACGTGGTGTGTATCTTGGTAGAAGATTTATTCCTACATGCTACAATTGTGGAGAGCTTGGACACATTATCATTCACTGTGATCGACCACCAAGGATGGGAGGTGATATGTACCCTCTTCCCCAGAGCTTACCGAATAGAGCCAATGACTTTGCTTTGGATAGTAGAGGGGATCAGGGTACTCATGAAGTTCACCAAGAAGCCCAAGATCTTGGTGGTGGTGGCCATGTGGGAATCATTTGTGTGGAGGACAAAGAAGTTGACATGATGCCCTTAGGAAAAAGAGAGAGGCAAGGCAGTGTTGTAGGTTCGAGTAGGAAAAAGGGAAAGGAGAAGAAGGTGAAGATGCCAAAGCTAAGAGGAAAAGGAAGCCACAAAGGGGGTTCCAAGTTGCAGATCTTCCATTGGGAGAGGGCGAGCATGCTTATAACCTTCAGGATGATCTTGTTAGAAGGAAAGCAAACATCACATTTGGGAAACTCATGAACATGGTTCCTAAACTCAAACGTGTATGCAAGGGGCTTGTAAATCCAATTGAGAAGGAGCCTAAGCATGGATCTGTGAGGGTCTTATGTATGGGTGAGTTGCCAAACATTTGCCGAGTTGTAGATGCTTGGCATAGAGGGCAAGAATTGGGAGAGGCTTATATTGATGGTGGTGCCCAAATATGCGTAATCACACAATTTTGTGTGGAGAAGTTCGGACTTATCATTTCAGGTGGCTCAAAAGTTTAGAATACAGTTGGCCAATCATGCTAAATTCAAATGTTTGGGAGTTATAAAAAACCTTGACGTAGAGGCATTTGATGTCAAGACACTTGTTAATTTTCATGTCGTGCTTGCGGGCCTTGGAGCTTTTCCTCTTATTCTAGGGAGACCTTGGCTGAGAGCAGTGGGAGCTATCTAGGAGTGGGGACATGGAACCACTACTATCTATAT
The DNA here is from genome assembly GCF_014529385.1 of Adiantum capillus-veneris. Classification (NCBI taxonomy): domain Eukaryota; kingdom Viridiplantae; phylum Streptophyta; class Polypodiopsida; order Polypodiales; family Pteridaceae; genus Adiantum; species Adiantum capillus-veneris. Next base: position 19,770,976 of record NC_140956.1, read on the forward strand.
CAAGAAAGGAAGTAAGAAGAAGTTTGATATGCCCAACAATCTGCCACTAGAAATTGATGAAGAGGATGAGGATGAAGAATATTCAACTTCAATCAACTGACGAGCCTTGGCACTACTCTATCTCTGACAGTGAAGTTGATGTATCTTATTTGCTTCTTGAAGAGGAAAAGGGTGAGAATGCTCGTGTTTTTTCAAGTGTCAGATGATGGAGGTATGTCAAGCCGTTATGAGCAACTAGAAGAGCTTATGCAACAAAGAGTGGATCCTTTGGTCAAGGAAGACATGTTACAAAAGATGCTATGTTTAGATCTTTTTGAAGGTGAAAGAAATGAGTTCTTAAGGATGTTAAAGAAGCTCGCTCCCAAATCTTTTTATCACCTCCTACCAAGAAAAGGAAAGGATGTGTAGATTGAACTCAAGGATGGAGCAATACTTGTTAGGCAAAAGCTTGGAAAGCTTGGACATAAGGAAATGACAGCTTTAAGAGAAGAGGTGAATAAGCTTTTGGAAGGAGGTTTCATATGCCCTGTTGATGATGCAGAATGGGTAAGTCTTGTTGTGGTGACCCCCAAGAAGGATGGAAGATGGAGAGTCTGTGTTGATTATAAGCCATTGAATGCAGCCACAAAGAAGGATCCTTGACCCTTGCATTTTATTGATGAGACTCAGTTGCAAGACATGAACGATATAGTGTGTGCGATAGTTTTTTAGGTTATTTCCAAATATCTATTGCTCTTGAAGATCAGAAGAAGACTACTTTCAGAACTCCATGGGGATGTTTCTATTATTGTGTCCTACCATTTGGGATTACCAATGAATCTGGCGAGTACCAAAGAAGAGCTAATTGGGTGTTCACTCCATATTTGGGGAAATTTGTCAAAGCCTTTTCATCGATGATTTCTGTGTGTATAGTACTTGACTAGATCATTGTATGAAGCTTGAGATGGCATTTAGACGATATGATGATTGTGGAGGACGATTAAATCCAAAGAAATGTCATTTGGCACAACCTAGAATCAAGCTTCTAGGACATGTGATATCAGAGAATGGAATAGATCTAGATCCTGAGAAGGTCAAGGCATTATTGTCTCTACCATCCCTAAAGGATACAAAGAAATTACCCACTTTTATCCAAAAAGTGTGAATCAGCCCAATTTGGGTGGCTATCATTGTGGGTGAATAGGAGGTAAGCCTATTTAAAGGCTAAGAGAAAGTAATGTAATCCCTCTCTTTTTTTGTGACCAGTCGTGAGCTTAACCTTTCCTCTCTTGAGTCTGCTTTCTCCCTCCCCCGCCTAGCTATGTCTCTCCGTGACACCATCGGCTTTATCGTATTTTCAACAAGTGGTACTAGAGCTTTGGCAAAGCGGGATGATGCAAAACAACTGAAGCGGCTGAGGTGGGTGCACGAGAGGCTAGAGTATGGGAGTTTGGAGTGCAAAGGTCGTGAGCTCGTGAAGAGTTGATGGCAAATGTATTTGAGGCTTGCTACAGCCAGGTGCTCAAAGTGTTGTCACAGCCTGTGCATCATCCTCCCACTATTGCTAGCCTCAATCGAATCGGCTCCTTATCAGCTCATGGAAATGGTGCCCCGATCCAAGCTTCATCACCTTCATCCCAATAATGGAACCCCTCATTGGCACAACGTGCAATCTCTTAACGAAGGTGAGCCCGAGCTTGAATCTGACATAGAGGAGCCCCTGCTTAATCCTCGCTCAACCATAATTGACCCCAAGTCCTAGTTCTCAGTTATGCTAAGGAAGTAATTATGCAGTAGGTGCATGAGCTTTGTGTTGAGCGACAAATGCTACTCGGCAGCTCATTTGACATCATCACTGATGTAAGGAAAAGCGCAAATCGCGATGTCTAGGAGCACATAATAATTTCCTTGCATTATTAAAGTGTGTTTTTAATTTTTTCTGGACATGTTCTTTTTATAAAAAAAAAGGGATTCACACAATTTGGCATGTGAAATCCATCGACAACAATCTTTTATTTAGTTTGTATGATGTATAAAAGTTTTTGGCCAAAACTCATCTTAGTCCCCATGTTTATCTTTCTAGCAAAGATATGTAAGAGAATAGACATTGCCCCTGTGAGTACAACAACACCGGAGGTAAGACCTTCCCTGTAAAATCCCCATTCTTTTAACCCACTCTCATGAGGTTAACGGGTAAACCTAAACCCGAGATTTGGGCATAAACCAAAAACTCCTTGTGTTGGTAGCTCATTGGTAGCACCAGGTTGTGAGAAAACCTAAAACTCAAGGTTTGCGAGTATACCAAAAACTCGTTGTGTCATGAGAGTGAAGACCTTTTTTCAAGGGGGCGTGTGATTATGCCAAGTTTGGCTGAAGGGGGTGCTTGTTGAGTCAGCCCAACTTGGGCGGCTATCATTGTGGGTGAGTAGGAGGTAAGCCTATTTAAAGTCTAAGAAAAAGTAATGTAATCCCTCTATTGTTTTGTGACTAGTCGTGACCTTATCCGAGTTCCTCTCTCTCGTCTTCTCTCTCCCTCCCCCTCCTAGTTATGTCTCTCCGTGACGCCATCATCTTCTTCGTGTTTTCAACAAAAAGTTAGGTATATGAGTAGATTCATGTCCCTATCATCAGAGATTCTCTATCCTTTACAGCAAGCAGTAAAGGTTGACCCCTTAGTTTGGACTGTTGAATGTGAAGACGTTTTTGAGAAATTCAAGGAGACTTTGGGTTCTCTTCCTACTATGCAAGATTTAGATTGGAAAAAAGAGTTTTATGTGAACCCATCAGTGGGAGAAGATGCTATTGGTGCCATGTTTTTACAAAAAGGAAAAGGATCACAATATATGAGGCCCATATATTGTGCAAGCCAAGTTAAGAATGCTACTAAGAGAGGTTATTCTGAAGTGGAGCTTGTTATGGTTACCGGTGTATATGCTTGTAGAAGATCCATGCATTATCTACTACCACGGCCTTTTACCTTCTCGACGAGCTATTCTCTACTTTCTCAATTGTTCAATAAACATGTCAAAGACAATGATGAAATGGATGACTGAGCTTCAAGAGTTTCGATTCTTATTTATGGTTGAGGAAAGCACTAGAGCTATTGTGGTAGATCTTCTTACGTATAAAGAGAGTCCACTTTTGATCAAAGAGGAAACCGTGAAGCAAGAAAGGGTGAGAATACAAGAACTTAAACACGCATGCTTGATGTATTTTGATGGCTCATTTAGTAAAAGTCATGATACAGCATCTGAAGGCATTGTAATTTATGATCCAAAAGGAGTTTTGATTAGGAAGCAAGGCCTAAAGCTTGATGCAAAAAGCAACAATGAGGTTGAATACATTGCTCTTTAAATTGGTTTACATATATGTATCGTTTACAAATAAGGGGTGATGCCTTGCTAGTAGTTAAGCAAGTTCTGGGAGTGTGGAAAAACAAAAATCCAAAATTGAAGGGCCTTTGTCTGCAAGTGAAGCAATTTTTGAAACAATTTGAAGGTTGGAGCATCATGCATGTTGATAGGTCCCAAAATGAAGAAGCCAATTCAGTTTTGCTGATGAGGCTATGTATCATGGAAGAGAAACCTTATGGAAAGAAGAAGATTTTTTGCAAACATTCCTTCTACTTCAAGACATTCTAGCATCAAAGAAATATGTGTTGATGAGGAAAGTTGGTAAATATGTGCTTTATGATGATGTTCTTTTCATGATTTGGTGCTACATCGCACACCATAGAAGGAAGAGATTTATAGAATTTTAGAATAGAACCATGAGGGATGTTGTGGTGGACACTTTGTAATGAAAGTAACACAAAAGATCTTATAAGAAGGGTATGTGTGGCTAAGCATACAAAAGGATGTCCATCATTAGTGCAAATCATGTTTAGCATGCCAACGTAACGGTAACAGAGTACTCAAAGCTGAATTTCACAACATTATGTTGGCTTGTGGTGTGTTTGAGAAATGGAGCCTTGATGCAATAGGGTCATTGCCTATGACTGGTAGAGGAAAATGTTATATTCTTACTGCAGTTGACTACTTGTCAAGATGGGCAAAGGCAAAGGCAGTAAAGAAGATCACCAGCAAGGATGTTGTAAAATTTGTGTATGAGGATGTATGTTGTAAGTTTGGTGTACCATTTGAATTGCTCTTTGATAATGGTCCGGGCTTTTGTGGAGAGTTGATCGACTATTTATGTGAGAAGTTGAAGGTACAACATAGGTACACCACTCCATATTATTCGCAATGCAATGGAATGAATAAAAGATTTAATGGAGATCTTATGAGGATATTTACCAAAATGACTCAAAGTCATAGTAAAACATGGGATCTTGAACTTTCATGCGCTTTGTAGGGTTATAGACATTTGTCAAATCAGAAACAAGATTTTCTACGTTTCACTTGGTATTTGGAAAGGAAGTGTTGTTGCCCATTGAAGCTGAGATTCCTTCTATCAAGATGCTCATAAAGTTAAATGAAGAGGCAACCGACATGCTTGAAGAGAGACTTTTGCATTTACAATGTTTACAACTTGATCGTACTCTTGCTTTTGAGCAGTATGAGAAAAATCAACATGATCAACAAAGAAGGTTCAATGAAACTATGAAGGACAAGGAGATAGAGGAGTTTGAAATAGTATTAAGATACAACAGAAAATTGGATAGCACCTTTCAAAAAAAAGTTTCAAATTAAATGGGAGGTACGTTCATGGTAGCAAAGAAGTACAAGAATGGCACTTATTTATCAGTTTGTTGATTTGGATGGAACCATGCACTCATCTATAGTTAATGATCCATGCTCAAAGTATGTGCCAAGAATGATGATAATTGTAGAAGATGATATACTTCTTGAAGAGTATGACAACTCAAATGTCACTTTACATGCGAAGGTAATTTTTGGGGATGATATGCGCTCTTTGTTTGCCTTGGAAATTGCTGCTGCTGATCATGAATGATCTAGCAGACTAGGGGGTTGGCAAGTTATGACAAGTTTGTTTATGCGACTAGAAAATTCTTGCCAACATGTTGAAAGAAGTTGCATATGAATATACCATGTACATACTCAAGCGTGCTCAATCAAGGTCACCGTTATGTACATATCTCCTGGACCCTTGTTTGCGACATCATGGTTTTCTAGAATTCCTTGTACATGATGTAAATACGCTTTTGAGTCTCAATAAAACACGTGGAAGTATGGAGAATGCTCTCTCATGCGCGAAAACGCGATCTGTGTAGTCGCTTGTGTACCTCCGCTATATCCTTGCAGATTTTACCCAGATCATTCGTATCGTGTATAGAAAGTGACAGATTCTGAAATGAAGTGATTTGATATTCTTTGACGAATCATCGTGACAAATTTGGTGATTTTTGGTAACCGTTTTCCTCATTCCCCATCGAAAATGGCTTTTTGTAGGCAAAATTAGGTTAAAAATGGTTCAACAATGGTAAAAAACTGGCCAAATTTGGAAATTGGCCAATTTTTGACACATCAGCTCGCATGCTGTGGAAAACAAAAGGGGGACTGCTTGCTAAAGTGAAAAACAGAGAATTCATTACTCTAAGAGGATTCATGGTGGTGTGTCTGTAGTCCTACTCCTGTTTGTCGCCATGTTTCTCTTCTTACCCACCTTTGAAGAGTGAATTACACATTTCTCTTATCAATTTGATGGTAGGGATCATCTTGGGTGCTCTGTGATTGATCTTTTTCCAATGGTCATGGTGTTTTGGTGAAGAAGATAGAGGTGTTTTCTACATAGTCTACCGGTGTGTGTGTGTGTCTGTGCGCCATTCGGACTGAGTGTGTAAGGAAAAGTGGGAGAGTTTTGGGAATTGAGTTGTGTGAGAGGATATGAGTATGTGTCTTTGTTGTCTGAACTTTTGATCACCTTTGGGAGGAACTTCACATCGGCTTGGTTGGCGTCTACTGTGATCCCAAGCCTCATCGTCACTGACTCTCTACACGCATCTTGTTGTGTTGGCAGGAGCTTGTAATCCCCACAAGCTGCCTCTTGATTCGAGTGAAGAAGGACCTATTTGGTGAGTTCCTCTACCATTTGGGTGTGTGAGTATCCATTCCAAGCTGCAAGCAGGCTATGTTATAGAGGTGAAATGATTTCAGCCCTCCTTATCACCAATAGCCTGTCAAAATGTTGGCGTTCTAGAACGTCGTCCACAGAGTTGTGCACTGGTAACAGGTTGCCGTCAAGGCAATGTTTTGGAATGTCGACTGTAGAGGGTGGGGAGGGAAAATGTATAGACGACAAAGGAGGATATACTCCTCATGAGCTCTCTTTACGGGTGCAACTTCTCCTCCGCCAAGGCTCTGATACCATGTCAAAGTCGACGATGCGGAAGGGTAGAGACCAAGGAGAGAGAGTCTTTTGACCCAACCAACCTTAGAAATAACTATATGAATGTGTAATACAATGGAGGCAATGTGTTCATATATACCAACCTCAATAAAAAAACCAAAATAAATAATGGGATCACATTGGGAACTTCACTCGAGATGCCAAAACTCTTAACAAGAATTTATGCTTAAATTGATGTCAACACTACTTCATGAGAGACACTATATTTATGGGCAACAACTTTGTGAAAAAGTTTTATTGATTTGGATGAGTAATTTCTATCAAAAATAAAAATACATTTAATTTATGAATTATCGTAGCTATAAATTATAATTTTGCTTTCTGATTCACCAAAAGGTTAATCTAATAACCCATCATTGAACCTATTGCTACTTTGATTGGAAAGTTTTCATACAATCCTCAGTGTAGTTCCACAACAACACTTTTTTTTTTTTGCAAGGAGATCTTATACATATGCATGCCAATTTATGACTTTACACCACCCCCCACAACAAGACTTTAAAACGCAAAGCAAGTTCTCTCTCCATGTGTGTGTGTGTGTGTGTGTGTGTTGTGCCGCTTTCACCAGATGCTCTCTCTCTCTCTCTCTCTCTCTCTCTCTCTCCACTTGTGTTGTGTTGCTTTCGCGAGATGCAAAAGTAGTGCGGTTGGACAAGACGAAGCTCTATGCGGCTTTCACATGATAATTCAAAAAAGGGAAAATGATCAATATACCCCTCTAATTTGTGGAAATTTCCAAAATACCCCTCAAATTTAGAAAAATCCCAGAATACCACCAATATTTTGTCATGAATTCGCAAAATGCCCTTCAAATTTTTCAAATTCCCAAAGTACCCTGGTTTTGAGATTAAATTTCTCCAAAGATAAAGAAATTTGTATCAATACAAGATGTTAAAACTAGAATTTATATAGGCTTTGGAGATGAATTGTTTCATTATTTTTAGACATGATTGCCTTTTGTTGTGAGGTAATTTGTGACGGACTACAGGCTAAGCACTCAAAGATGAATCTCAATTGTAAAGAAGGAATAAAGATTAGAAAATCTTGAAGAATCCAATGAAAAAAGGTACAAGGGTATTTTAGGAATTTTCAAAATTTGAGAGATATTTTTGGGAATTTCCACAAATTAGAGGGGTATTTTGGTAATTTTCCCTTCAAAAAATCAAAAAAACTTTCAATACATGTATAGACAAAAAGATAAAAATTACAAAGCGAAGTGGGTCAAATGATTTGCATTATAAATTGTCATTAGGACATGAAAAGTCAAGAAATGTAAGAGTCAAAAGCTTTTAGGATACCTATATAACAAAGTGGCATTACTACAAATTTCACACTTGGTTTCATTTTCTCTTTGTTCTGGTCTCTTTTCATTCAATTCTTTAAGCAATGCATATGATTTACTGTTTTTGAGTCATTATGATGTTTTATGGCTTGATTGCATTAATCAAGTTCTTGTTTTATGCCAAATTAGTGCTTATGGAAACGTGGGTCTAACCATAGGCTACAGTTGCAGCTTAAAGACGATCATGACACATACAACAGAGTGCTTGGATACTCCATGTGCGTTCTCTGCAAAATGGAGTTTTGGTGGGCAAGGGGTTCTCATATTGGTGATGTTGTTTGGTAGACATCGAAATTTGCTTGAAGATATTGATTGGGATATTGTCTTCCCAATAAATATACCATCATGATCTTCCAATTGTTATAATTCAAATATAACAAAAAAATTTCCATGATAATGCAAAGGACTTTTTTCTATCTACCATTTTAGTTGCTCAAAAAGATAATTTCCTGTTTCTTCTACGACTGTTAGTGATCCTTTCAGCTTTATTTGCCTATCCAAACTAAAGTTCTTCACAATTTTCTTTATTTTTTAATTTTTCTTTAGCCTTTTATTTTTCTTTGTATTTGAAAGATTTTTTATTTTTCAACATAATTTTCGTGTTTAGTTCAACAAAATAGTTAAATTCTCACAAATTGCACTCGCCTATAAGCAACCTAATTCTTCCAAAATATAGGCAATGGGAAGTAGCACCCTTCCCTAAGGAAAGACATATTTTCATATTGGCCTTCTAATGACAAAATATCATAGAAATTACATGTCAATTTTTGTGACTTAGCGAAATCTTCGGCGGTGAAGAATCTAATAAGGCAACGAATTTGGTGATAATGGCGCCTTTAGAGGGCCCTTCAATATTTGTGTGATCACCCCATACCATGTCAATTACCTAAAAAACCGGCTTGCAAGAAAACAGGAGGTGACCCACCCCAACCTCTTACTCCAACCTCCAAAACAAGAGCTCAATTAGCTGAAATGTGCTACTTGCTACACATGTAGTTCTAAAGAAAGCTATCCACTACTCATGGCCTCAATCGGTCCTTGTGAATGTAAGTGCTACTTGATTCAAAGACATCCGGCCCTTGTAGATTACCTATGTATTGACATGCTTGTCCATTGCCATGGGAGACGAGTTTGTTGCTATGGTAGGGTGCATGTAAAGCCTTCTTTCCTGTGCAAAAAATCCCAAAAATCAAGCCCCCATCACACCACCAAAAGCAAACACACAAGCTGCCATAGAAAGAAAGAGACCAGCCAACCCTAAAGCTATCGAAGCTCTTATCTTGAGGAAGTTTTCAACCAACCTTGAAGAGACTGCAACTCGTGCTCAAAAGAAGAAGTTCTCATCCAAGGAGTACAAACATCTTCTTCAAAACACTCAAGACAATTAATATCTTAATAAGTAAGCTCATGTTTATATCTTTGTTCAAGAAGCTCACTCATTTTTATCCTATTTATAAAGATTCCGATGTATTTTCCATCATGAAAATTTAGGTGTGTTTCTCGTGAGGAGCAAGAGTGTAGAAACACCAAAGGTAGATACACATCGTCAAATCAATGTAACCACCCCACCTTCCTCCCGGACAAATCGTAGAAAACGAAGGGGAAAAAAGCAAGGGAAGGGCCACAAGAGTAAGTCCACTCCTTGCACTTCAAGCAAAGGTTAGATTCCCAAAGGAAGGAACTAAAAAAATAGCTGCACCAACTCAACAACTTCTAAGTCTCAATGAAGACAAAGTAAGAAAACCGACAGTGCAACTGGCAATGTGTACTATACCATGGATAGAAGAGGACATGGATAAGACATTTGCAGCTCGAGAGGAGGAGCTTTCTCTACAAAAACATTCAAACCAATTTGGCATCAGCAAAACCACAATTGCAAACTAGGAAGAGGGCATAACATACCAGAAGAGACGAGGCCTTGTTACCATGCTAACAATGAATGAGAAAAAGTCTTTGCTCCAATGGATATTTCTCAAGTGTGATTCGAGGCACATGGTGTCTGTTGTAGATGTCAAGATCAAGGCTACACAAACGTGTTAGACTAAGCACACATTTTTCACAAATAGAAATTCAAGAAAAAGCTAGTGGGATGGTTTTCAAAAGCGTCATCCTTAATCGGTGTTCAAAGTCTCAAAATGCCTTGATCAATCAAGGGCTACAAGATTCGAACCAAAAATAGTAAAATCTTTACATGACAATTTGGCAAAGTTTTATGCACAACACAAATATCCACCTTCAAACATATGGCATGCACAAGACATGGACTTTCAAGGTTCTCATGATAAAGGAATGAAAATCCTTGCACATTTAAAGGAATTACGTGTGATTCACAAGAGTGGATGGCGTTCTTTGTTGTGTGAATGCAGTAGGTCAAAAAATCCCATCTTACTACAAATTTACAGGCAATAAAATGAAGGACAATTACATTGAAGCCATCTTTTGCATAGCTATAAACCTTAACTAAATAACCATGAATCATAACAATATATAATAAGCACGCATAGAATTCAAAAACAAGATTTTTCTATGCAAACAATAAGATACCACCCAAATAAGTTTGCCAAAGTGTCTCATGAAGGGGAATCAACAAAGATCCCTTGGCTTGGGGCTCAGGAGAAAAAGGTAAGGCCTAAAGAAAAAAGAACTTGCTTTCCACGTGTAGTACCTCCAGATGCTTATTAAGGTCTCATTGAGGGGAAAAGGAGAAAGAATAAGTTTGGATCATAACTAAATATCTTTCCACGTGGAGGGAGGCAGTGCCATTTATAAATTTTTGATTTGTGGAAATTCTCAAAACACCCCTCCAATTTCAAATTTCCCAAAATACCCTTGTATTTATTTTGGTTGGATTTGTTCGAGATTTTCTAATCTTTTTTGCCTAAATATAATGAAGCAATTTATCTACTAAGCCTGTATAACCAACTCAATTTCTAGATTTAGCATGCTGTATTGATAGACAGTGAGTCCTATTATGAAAAGCTGCAAAAAATATTATGTGGAGAACTGGAGAGAGAGAGAGAGAGAGAGAGAGAGAGAGAGAGAGAGAGAGAGAGAGTTCTATTATCATTCTCCAAGGTCAAATATGACCTATGGGACCAAATGAACATGTCACGTGGTGTGCGTGGAGGTCATAAGTGACTCTCGATGCTCAAAAATGGCTGAAATGAAGGTCGCTATAGAGAGTCCACATCGTGGTTGGGAGAGGAAGGTATGTAGGGAGAGCTCATAGCTGAATATATGGGAAAAAGAGGACCTAATATGGTCAAAAGTTGAGCACTCAAGTAGTGTGTGGTACTTACTCTTTCGCACTTGACGAGGGAATAAGGTGCAAAGTCGATGAGACTCTTAGTGTCCCAACGTCCTCTCTCGCAGCGTAGAGAATCGGAGCTAAAACGAATGGAGACAATGGTGCGAATTGCACTCAATGGGATGGGCTCAAGGATGTAGGGATGGGTTCAGTTACCGCGTTCAGAGAAGAAGAGAGATTTGTACTTTGGGGCAATGTGTGTGGTTTACTGGCTCAAGCGAGATCCTCCAGATTTCTCCCAAGCCGTGATACATTGGCATTGTAAGAAGGCCTCATTAACTTGGGAGTCGATCGAGCATCCTTGACCAAGTGACATGCATCCCATCTTCCAAACCATTTCTTGATGTCAAGCATCCACCCGAACTTAGTATTTTGCTCTTGCATGTCTTTTGGACCTTTTGACTTGCTTCGTATGCAATTCTAGGAAGTCGATACAAAGGGCTACGTTGTGTCTTAAACATGTACTCCACAACCCTTTACATGCCCAAGACCTCAATGGGAAGCGATCCCGACTCAAGAAGTAAGAGCATGTAGGGTGTTTGTGTCTTGACTTGGAGAAAGTTGGTGAGAAAATGCTTTTGGACATTCTCAAACTCTTTCCAAGTAGACTTCCCGATGCTACCACCCCACACCTCCACTCCATAAAGAAGCACCGGTGTCACCAATGTGTCAAAGAGGTACTTTTTGAGAGCCTAACACTTGATCTCTCCAGCATTGCACATATTCTCAATGCATAATTAGCCCTCTTTCCGGCTTCCAAGCAGCGCATTGTGCAATCCTTTCATCTATGATTGGATGGAACCTCAAGGCCAAGGTACTTGAAGCTATCTACCACGTCAAGTTTCTCATTGTTGTATACAATGCATGGATTTTCATCAATGAGGGTCTTTACAAGCATAACCTTGGTTTTGGATCCATTTACGATAAGCCCGCTATGTAGACAAAATCATTCTAAGACACTCATAAGATTTTGTGCATCTTCTAAGGTATGTGCCAAGAGCACTACATCATCAGCATAAAGCAAAAGCATGATCACCGCATTTCGGATCTTAACCTCTTCTATGCCTTCTTGTTGTAGAAAATCAAGAACCATGCATTCCATTTCATCAATGAGTAGCCCAAAGAGGGTCGGGGAAAGTGGGCATCCTTGTTTGACACCAATGGTGCTTGCAAAAAATTCTGAAATTCCATCTCCCATACGTAGTCGACATATCACTTTTTGGTAGATGCGAAAGACTGCATACATAAATTCTCTTGGCACTTGAAGGCTTTGCATGCGTCTCCAAAGATTTCCTCGTGGTACCATGTCAAAAGCTTTCTTGAAATCCACAAAGCAACAATACAACCTTTTTTCTTTCAATCGAGACGCTTCCATAAGGACTCGAAGAGTGACAAGGTGATCAATAGTGCTACGATGCTTTCGAAAACCTGCTTGGACTAGCGTACGTTTGCCGTTATTTTCAGCCCATTCACTTATCTTCATCTCCATGATACATCCAAATAACTTTGCCATCAAAGAACCAACCATTATAGTGCGATACTTGTTCACATTGTTTACAGCTCCTCCTTTGTGCAAAGTTTGATCCAATTTTCACTCCAATCATGAGTCATGCCATGCTGAAGTGCAAGGTTAAGCATATCTCATATCCAATATGGTGTTTTCTTGCTTGTCCATTTAATCATTTCAGCCTTGACACCTTGAAGTTCCCCTGCCTTGCGGGTAGCAAGTTTCTCAAGTGCGCAACATACATCTTCAATGGTAAAGAAGGGAGGCATAAACGGAAGGGAGCTACAACACTCCATCTTATCAACATTGGGTTGCTCATAGAGTTTCTTGCAATGCATATATATATCCTCAAGAGTCAAGTCACCAAAGCTCTCAACACGCTTGTCTATTAGATTTTGCTAAAACTTTCCACATGCATGTGCTTTCTCTTGCGCTAAAAGAAGTTGTTTTTTGACTTCCCACCTTCTCCTCTTTTTTTGAACAAGTGCTTTGTATGTGTGTGAATGTTCCAAGTAACTTTCCTTGTTTTTGCTTGCATCCAACCTTAGCAAGTGTTTTCAGGATTGACTACATTCCATGTCAAACCATTTCTTCTTGGTGCTACCCTTCTTAGATCTTTTGCAAGACATGTGTTTCATCGAAAGGAATTCCCTCGCACAAGAGCAAATTACTTCTTTTAAAAATTTCCACTTGCATTCTAATGTTGGGCTCTCTTGATTCTCTATCATGCTTAACATTTGGTCCACCATATCAACATGTATAAGTGGCCGTTTGAAGTCTAGACGTAGGCACAAATGATTCACATCATGACTGGAGAGTCCATGCTCGGGTCTTTTACCACACTTGAGGTCAATACATAGCATCCTATGATCCGATTCCAGATTCCATTCACCAAGTGTAAAGCTTTATATGCATTCTAGAGCGGCTTTCGAAAACAACATATAGTCGATCACACTATCACCATTGTGCTTTCTACATGTAAAGCCATTGGTGCCTTGCCATAAAGATACACCATTTGCAATGAGCATTCCGTTACTATTGCACATATGTAGAAGTGACTTTCCATAGTGATCGAATTCTTTTGCATCATTAGAACTTCGATTATACATGTATGAGTCATCCATTCTTCTTGAAACATGCGGAATGTCAACTTGTTGTGTGTCGTGTTGTAACGTATTTGTGCGAGCATTCATGTCTCCAAAGACAATGACTTCACCTTGGTCCTTGTAATGAGCAATGTCTTCCTCTAGTTTAACAAAGGGCTGATCTCTATCCATATCCAAGCGAGCATAAAAGTTGGAGTTATAGTGAGGAATGTAGCAACCAACCACAAACATGACTTGACCATTGGGTGAGCTGATTTTCAGCCATAAGTAGCGTTTATACTTATCTTCTTTGACAATGGAAACGTCTTTCAAACCCTTTTTGATCATACATGCTACGCATCCTTGGCCTCTATGTTGCTTTGTATTTTTGGTCCACATCAAAGAATGCGCATCATGCTCCCATGTTTCGATAAGAAGTATCACATCGGAGTCATTGGTAAGCTCATCAATGCCAATTTCCGCATTCCATGGATAGCCATTACAATTCCAAAAGCTTATTCGCAAGCCTGATTTGGTCTCATAGATCATGTGTCCCTATTTGTTGGGTGAACTTGCATCCTCCTCAAGTGACGTTTCTTTTTGAGATGACACCATGACCTTCTTGGTTCTTTCCTCATATGCTTTGCGACGTACATTTTGTTGCATAAGAGTGTGATCCTCATACACATTACAACCCGTTCCTTTGAGGTAGATCCAACTATTGTCAAGGATGATCTTTCTCTTTACCTCATCGGACATGGTACATACAATAGGTCTTTCTCCCGAGCGAGGGACTCCTTGTTTTCCAACTCGATGTGCACCATAAGCCATGATTCTCCAGACATGCAAAAGTGTGTAGCAATAAACTCTTCAATAGAAACCACAAGAGATTTGGGTGTTTCCATGATTTCCTCCTTGATTCCACGAATGACGATGTTCTTTGAGGGTTTTTGCCGTTCTTGCAATTCTTGAGTGTCCACATTCTCTACATTCTTTGCTTGGACAATGGCTTGCATGATAGGAGATATAGAAACCACATTATCCTTACATATATCAGCCCATAATTTGGATGCATTTCTCATCACACATACATCATGTCGTATTGTATCTATCGTTTCCGCCTTCAATACATGATCACTCTCAACTTTGCTCAAGTGCTCTTTCATTACATTCATGTCCAGAAGAGAGCGCTTACATTCTTGAACTTCATTCTCAAGATGCACCAAGCGTGTTGTTTGCATTTCAAGAACCTTCTTGAGGTTCTCATTCTCCACAAAAAGAACTCTTAAAGTACCATTCTCCATTGCAAGTGTGCGCAACTCTTCACCTTGCTTGTTGACGGTTTCATGTAATGAGATCAAGTAAGCCATGATCTTGTTGTAGACGATGTGGTTGGATTAGCATCCAAATTCCTTGGAGATTTCACATCATTCACCATGGCAAGTGTGGATTTTCCACCCTTGTGAGTTTTGTCTGACATTGCCTTCAAGTCGGCAATAAAAACGCAAAGTTTTGACAGTTTTTTCAGTTATCAGATGCTATTACAGTAAAGCCTTCCATTGCTCAAAAAAATTCTTTCTTTACATCAATGCGTAGAGGGCTTTGTGCTCTTTGATTGAGGCTATAGATCACCTAAATCGGAGTTCAAATGAAGAAGTTATGATCAAAAGAGTGAACTGATGTCTACTAGGTTAAAAAATGGGAGAGAGAGAGAGAGAGAGAGAGAGAGAGAGAGAGAGAGAGAGAGAGAGAGAGAGAGAGAGAGAGAGAGAGAGAGATTTCTAGCATATTTTAGAACAAGCAGCAAAAGAGGGTTTTCTGCAAGGTGGGCCAAGGCAGGGCAGTGCCGTTGCGTGCCAGGTTTGGAGCATTTGAGGCCGAGCCGGAGGTGGAGCGCAGCTCAGGGATAGGCGGAGGTGTGAGGAAAAGGGAGTCGCTCCATGTTGCAGCTCTCTGTGCTACAGGTCTATGTGTTTGACGGAAGAAGTCAAGCAAAGAAACATGTACATCGACTCTCCTCCCGCCTCAAATAGTCCAATCCTGTGTGTGTGTGTTTCCATGTCTCCTGCTCGTTAGGTTCACAATCGGGCAGCCACGGGACCGTGCAAGCATAAAGGAAGCTTGGTTTTCTTCTCTCTCTCTCTCTCTTATTGTCTGTGACATTGTTGCAGCTATCCATGTGAGCCCGAGAAAAGCTGGGAGGAGAGACAGTTAAGCATAGAGCTGCGAGGGGAAGGAGTTGAGGGTGGAGGAGATGGAGCACTGCCTCCTGAAGGAGGGGGGGGGGGGGGGGGGAGCCTGTTGTGATGATGAGTACAGTGGAACTGAGAGTGATGGACACGAGGAATGCAGGGATGGGGGTGAGGGGAGCGGGTAGCAAGATCGCCACGATGGAGAGGGGGAGACGCCATGGTGACATGGTGAGGGACAGAGACGATGGCTCCGTTGCGAGCAGGGCAGGAGGGGATCTCGCGAGATTCTCCTTAATAAAAGCAACATGGAGCCAGTAGTAGTAGTAATTAGAAGTCAAGATTTTTGAGTGAGAATTGGCTGAAGAAACCTCACCTCTTATGATGTTAGAAAACGGCTAAGAACACATGTCCTGCAAATACAAAATCAAGATACAAATTCCACCCTGTCAAATAAAGCCTTGTTTGCAATAGCTTAGTGTCCAAAGACTTATCGACGGTAGGCTGCAATAGCCTTGACTCCTCAAGATTCGTCAATCGTATTGAAACCCTACATTCCAAGCACATATACTCCTCCGTCCATCCCCACATATGAGCACTTGTAACAGGCTAGTGGGTCTAACATAGAAAAGTAACCAAAAATGTGGCTGAGTGGCAAGGAAGACCTCTTTGGGCGAGTCCCATGTGGCATTTTGTGTCCATCTATAGAATGCACATGCTCACTCTGCAAACCTAATATAATACTTCTACGATTGGAAATTTATCATTATCACAACTCAAGCTCTTTCGTATGTGTTGGCAAGACAAGTTGAGTGGAGAACAAAGTTTGATTTGTTACTATCATCAAAAGATTTTGATGTTCACTTGTCCGCTGCTAGCCGCAATCAAGATAAAAGTTGTCTCGAGTGACAAGGCTCTAATTACATAACCAACCACTTACACCCGCAAACCAACTTGCCACATTGGTACAAGATGGGTCCCCCATTGAGAAAGATGAGGCACTTAAAAGCAAGAGTGGAAGGCACAAGAGGGAGAGGAGGATCCCATTCTTATCATCCACTAACAACCTTCACTGCGCATGATTCCTTGTTTGCAATGTCCTCTATCATAGGTTCTAATCCTGTTTTGACCGCTTATTCTTGAGGATCCTTGCGTGTACCTCTTATCATCCAAATAGGCGGTTAGTATTGGGACTCTGTGTAAATTAGCTAAATTGTACGCAAAAGAGCTCTAGTAAGTTTTATCTCCACACAATAGTGTGAAATAGGTAGTGCCAATTTTGGATTCATTAGTTTTGAGGGAATCATAGGAAGATGCCATTTGGAAGACTAAAGTAAAAACGATTACAGTGGGAAGGGAAAGAGACGCTTTTGAGTTTTTTAAAAAAGAGGGGCAAAACATTTATTTTTTTAGTTTCATTAGGGAGAAAAGGAAAGTCCTTGCCAAGTGGACGTGGAGTGATTTTGATTTGGAAAAATTATCAAAATAGCGTTCTGATTTGTGAAAATTCCTAAATACCAAAATACCTTTGTATCTAATTTGGTCGGCTTGTTCAAGATTTTCTAATCTTTATTCCTTTTTGACAATTAAGATTTGTTTTTAAGTGCTTCGCATTTAATTTGTCACAAATTACCTCGCAAAAAAGGCGATAATGTCTAAAAATAATGAAGCGATTTATCTCGAACGCCTGTATAACCAACTCAAATTCTAGTTTTATCATCTTGTATTGATAGACAATCAGTCTCTTATGAAAAGTTACAAACTTTTCTATCTTTAGAGAAATTTAATCCCATGACTAGGGTACTTTGGAAATTCTAGAAAATTTGAAGGGCATTTTGGGAATTCATGACAAAACAAAATATTGGGGGTGCTTTGGGAATAGAGCCGAAAAAATCAATATCTATAGATGGAGACAAACGGCGACACTGAAGTACTAGTCACGGATTTTTGATTGATTAGCTGTAGAACTTATTGGGTTGAAAGCAAGGCTTGGTGGTACAAAAAAGGGACCAATTTTTTTTCCCACCTTATCGGTACTAATGAAAAAGTGGGACCGATAAATTTTTTGCACTTTGTGTTAAAAATTATTGGAATTTGTATATTGATATTCTTCTTTCTAAGATGTATCCAATGATAGATATAACATGGTAAGTGATTTCTTTTGGGACTTCTCTAAATTACATTTCAAAGATTTGTCAAAGATATTAATAGTCAAGGATAACTAATTTTGTACCACCAAACCTTTCTTTCAGTATGGTTGGTTATTCGTATGTATTCATCATAGAGTGTGACACTTCCTAGCAAGTAGATTTACCGGCGGGGCAGACTTCTTGGCGGTAGATTTAAGGGTGGCAGATCGTGAGCAAAAACCGCGTTGCTTATAGGTCACATATGTTGAGTTTTGTACTGGCCACAGATGGCAAGAAGTGTCACATGCTTTTACTATGGAGTGGGGTCTTGTTGTACATCCACTAGTGAAGACACACTTTGAGAGGGTGACGTACACGAAGACGCTACCCAATGTGGTGCTCATTGGTTGAATAGTTCTATCTTACTTCGTAGAAGGGGTAGGTGGGGTGGTGTTAATGAACCCCAAAAATGAAACAAAGAGTCTTTAAAAAAATTGCAATTTCATGCATCTAATGCCAACCTTGAGGCACACTCTACCCTAGCATGCACATGGAAACCGAGGCCTGATCCACTTTTGAGACAAAAACACAAAGATGTTAATTTTTTCTAGGACTTGCTTAATACGGCCCTTTAACCGTATGGAAGGGCAAAATTTTCATTTTTCCTTTCAAATGAAATACGACAAATTAAATTACAAGTCAGTTTTTGTAACTTATCAGGACATAGTTGTTGAAGACTATAAGAGGTCATCGTGTTTTGTGAAAAATATTAGCAAATTTTTTGTTGATAAGCCTTCGCTAAGGTCAAAAGATTCTTGGCTAGAGTTTGAGACATACATAAAATACAAAAGGGAGAGTAAGATTGTAAGAAGCTTTTCACTTTTGTCGGAATGTAAAATCAAAAGAGTTTCTTTTTCTTTAGTAGTAGAAAGTGCTTTAGTCATAGAAAGTCAAATGCTTTCTCCTGTACAAAGAATAAATGTTTTGGTTAAAATGCATATAACAAAAAGGAGATAAATTTAGTGGAGATTTTATTATTTAATAAGAATTTAATTTTTGAAGATATATTTAGTTTTTTTTGTTCAAGAGTTGTTTTTCAAAACCAATATTGATATATTTTTTTTCGTTTTTATTTCTTTAAAGAGATTGAAAAAAAAACTCGTGTGGTATCGACTTGGAGTAGTTTTACTTTGAGAAAATATATGCAAATGAAGGAGTAGTTATCCATGTTATTGACGATGAGAGAGAGAGAGAGAGAGAGAGAGAGAGAGAGAGAGAGAGAGAGATTTTCCTTTCTAGCTCATAGAGCTCCGTCTCACCAAGGATACCCTTCAAGCCCTTCAAATTTATCGGGCAAGGAGGGGGGTCACTTCAAATTTATGCGACTATCACGTGAGTATAACATAAGGGGTTATTTTTTTATTTTCTCACGTTTTCACATACAAAAAGATACCACAAAATGTAATTGGATTTTTTTAAATATAGACTAAATTGTTTGTCAAAAATTCAAAGATAAGGAGTTTAAAATAGTTCTTGAACGCGAGAGAGAGAGAGAGAAGAAGAAGAAGAAGAAGAATAATAATAATAACAATAATAATCATAAAATTTTTAATCCCATAGGTGAGAATAAAGTTATTTTTGTTTCATCTTCTAACTCTCTCTCTCTCACACACACATACACTCTCTCACACACACGTCTTGAAAAAGAAGAATTTAAAATGTTGTAGGAGCGATCCAATGAGATCTCAAAGATCTATGAGATGGTCTCAAGTTTAAGACCTGGAAGAGAGAGAGAGAGAGAGAGAGAGAGAGAGAGAGAGAGAGAGAGTTGCATTGCATGTGTGTGCATGTACGTGCACGTGCACACAAGAGAGAGAGAGAGAGAGAGAGAGAGAGAGAGAGAGAGAGTTGCATTTCATGTGTGTGCGTGTACGTGCACGTGCACACGCGAGAGAGAGAGAGAGAGAGAGAGAGAGAGAGAGAGAGAGAGAGAGAGAGAGAGAGAGATTTTCCAATCGAGCTCATAGGGCTCTGTCTCACCAAGGACACCCTTCAAGCCCTTCAAATTTCTCGGGGGGGTCACTACAACAGAATGGGTTACTTTTTTTCTCAGATTTTTACATACAAAAAGATACCATAAAATGTAATTGAAATATATATATATATATTGAATTGTTTGTCAAAAATTCACAAATAAAGAGTTTAAAATAATCCTTGAACACATGTGATATACAAAATTTATACTTAGTGACACACCAAGTCAAATTTCCAAGCTAATATGGTTTTTTTAGAGTACCAGTGTATATTCAAAAGGGTAGCTAACATTTTTCACCCATAGAAAATAAATAAAATGCCCAACAAAAATCAACCCTCTCATTTGCACCCCAAATAGGGAGAGAGATTGCACAGTTAACGTACCTCAGTTCTTGGATATTTTGTCCTTTTTGTTTTTAAGAGTGAAATCATAAAAATGATTAAAAATCAATAAATTCTTTAAATTTTGATAGGCAAAGATACCTATCAAAAATCAACCCCCCCCACACGCGCGCGTGCACACACACACACACGTACACACACACACACACATAGAGAAAAATGTTTTAGTGTCGAACGAATGACGCAACAAGTAGAAGGGAGAAAGAGAGAATCAAATGTTTAAGGGTGTAAGAACAATCTAAAAAAGACGCTAAAGCTACACAACAAGTCTTTAACACTTGAATATCTATGGAGAGAGAGAGAGAGAGAGAGAGAGAGAGAGAAGAAGAATAATAATAAATTTTTTAATCCCATAGGAACAATCCTAGAAGATATATATGGCAACTTGGTGAGAATGAAGTTATTTTTGTGTCATCTTCTAACTCTCTCTCTCTCTCTCTCTCTCTCTCTCTCTCACACACACACACACACACACACACACACACACACACACACACACACACACGTCTTGAAAAAAGAAGAATTTAAAATGTAGGAGGGATCTAATGAGATCTCAAAGATCTATTCGATGGTCTCAAGTTCAAGACCTGAGAGAGAGAGAGAGAGAGAGAGAGAGAGAGAGAGAGAGAGATAGAGTGACCAATCATAGCCATCTATGCTTTTCTTTAGAGAGATTGAAAAAAGAAGTTTTCTCATCATTTTCATGCATTGACTTGAGGTCATCACTTCAACCGCACTGTCAATTTTTCAACTACTATACCATATGTGTATGCACACATGAGCTCCATGCAAACTGCTATCCATCTAATACGTGTGTGTGTGTGTGTGTGACACACACACACACACACACACACACACACACACACACACACACACACAGAGAGAGAGAGAGAGAGAGAGAGAGAGAGAGAGAGAGAGAGAGAGAGAGAGAGTTTGGGCGGGGTGGGGGCACGAAGGGAGCATAAAAGTTTTGAATGTCATAGTTATTGTACTATAACAAAAACAAGAAGCTTCAAGACCTATGTGAAAAATCTTTGATATAAGAATATATATGCACACACACACACACACACACACACACACACACACACACACACACACATGTATATATGTGTATATGTGTGTGTACTCAAGTAGGGTATGATACTCATATTCTCAAAATTTCA
Source organism: Adiantum capillus-veneris (assembly GCF_014529385.1). Classification (NCBI taxonomy): domain Eukaryota; kingdom Viridiplantae; phylum Streptophyta; class Polypodiopsida; order Polypodiales; family Pteridaceae; genus Adiantum; species Adiantum capillus-veneris. The sequence continues at coordinate 19,792,485 of NC_140956.1, forward strand.
AGGAGCCTAATGTGTACACAAAAAGAGGCTGTCCTACATTGCCTCAATGTCCAATCACACATTTAACAGAGCAACAATTAAGCCAAATGGTTGGTATAGTATAGATTGTGCGCAAGGAAATAGGCTCAAGCTGGTTGAATTCAATCTGATCTCTCAAAGTGGAATATGGTTTTGTAATTAGAGTATAAAGATAGATAGAGATCAATGGCATGCATGATTTTAGTCACTACCTCAATTTTACACCACGCCCTTCAATTTAGCATAATGGCGAAAACTCCCACAAAAATAAACAATTGAGCAACCTTACTTTGCTTTCATTTCTATCACATTTTAAGACGCAAATGATGTGAAAGTGTACATGAACAAATAGTGTGCACCTTATCATACTAAGATGCTTATGTATTGTTGTGATTATGTGATGCTTGGCAGCATAGATGTAATCAAATTCTTAATATGAAAAGAACGTCATCTCATCTCTTTGAAACTTGAAGCTTTTTTGATACATTGGAAACTATGAGCTCTTATATTTTCACAACTCTACTCTTAGACATGAAAAGTTTCATAATTACACACTATCTTTAAAAACTTGCTGGCTTACCCAGTTTGTACTTCTCGACTTGGTAGCACTTTTGTCAACTCTAGGTAGACCAAGGGAAAGATGGTCTTCTTGCCATATAAGAAGTTTTGATGTACACTTCTACCATGTCTTGCTCATAAAAAAGACGCAAGGATAGAAGTAAGTAAGAGAGTGGAGTAGAGAGATATTGAATTCAATTGTGTTCCTATGGTTGAAACCAATTCTAGAGCGCACTCCATTTTCAAAAACAGCTTTATTGCTATTGATTCCAAACGGCTTTCATCTCTTCATACCATGCTAACTTACCTAATCTATATAATCAACATTGGTAGCATTGCTAAACCAAGATACACTAGAAGGAGGAGACTCTCTCTCTCTCTCTCTCTCTCTCTCTCTCTCTCTCTCTCTACCACAATAGAAGTAGAGCACTTCTAAGTTTTTTGAACAAGGACTAGCATCTTATGAAAAACAATGTCTATGAGAAGCTCCCAAGCTTGGTATCAAAGAATGCTTTGTATAGTCTTACATATATTTATGTTTGTTAGAATCTTCAAGAGGCTGTGTAATGCGTTACTTTTAGAAATGCAATAGAATATACATGTAGGAATAGAGTATTGATAGTGTTTCACATGGAAGAGAAGATATCCCTACAAGAATAGAAGCGATGTTTCTTTGGTCGCAGCAACGCACAGGTCACATACTAGTTGTTCTCTAAATCAGATGTGCATCTTAATGTACTCTCCTCAAAAGGGAATGGGGTTATGATAGAAACGAGAGTATTCTGTACATGATTCTGTTATATGCTAGTTACACAAGATGAGAGAGAGAGAGAGAGAGAGAGAGAGAGAGAGAGAGACCGACACTATAGAAGTAGAAAAACATGATTAGATTAATGATAAGCTAGATGCAAATGATGGGTAAAAGTAGTTAAAGTGATGGTAATGAGTGGGTATGAGTTAGATACAAAGTGTGGCTTGGGCTTCTTTTATAGAGTTGGGGGAGAGCATCTAATGGCATAAATAGTGATGTCAAATGTGTAGGGAGGGAGTTTTCACTAGTTGGTATTGTAGATGTGTCACACACCCCAGCAAGCCTCCCCGTGTGTCTCATAGTAGCATCCAAAAGTACAAAGGTATCCCCCCTTGGAGAATTTAACAGCAGGGGTGTGGGATCAAAGCCAAAACATCCTCCCCAGAGAATTGCCAGCTGGGTGTAGGATCAAAGATGCTCGTCCCTTGAGAATTTCAACAGAAGGCTTCATGCCAAATATACCTCCCTAGAGAATGGTAGGCAACTAGGTGATAGGTCAAACACAAATGGGGCTTTCTCCGATGTGGGAGATCAAAGGTGAAGTCCTACTATAAAGCTTCAAAGTACGTTGTTGTTGCCGATTTCACTGCAAATTGTTGGTGTCATTGATGCTTTTCCTCCCCTTAAAATGTTTCATCAAGATCTTCAAAGTAGATGCCAATGTCGCCATGACATGTGTGCAAAATTTTGTGCAAGATATGCTAGTGAGGATGGTCTAACCCATTGTCGGGTAGTGTTTGATCTTTGTAAAAATTTTGTCATCTTTGTGAAGCCAGAAATGATCGTGTACAAATTGCATAGACAAATTTGTGCAATGCATGGTGTGGGGCCTTTACAATCTTAAAACTGAATCTCACATACGTCTTAAATGGATGAGGTTCAAGACCTTTGGTGTGTGAGGAAAACCCCTTTAGTGGGTTGGTTGTGGGTGAGAGCACCCTCAAGTCAAAGGGTTTGGGGCATTTGACCCTTGGTGCCAAGGCCTCGTGGGAAAAGGGGTTATGCAGTGTGGGTAACTTGGGAACAAGCCGAGCAAACAGGGGCAGCCTGTGCAGGGTGTCGATCGAACGACCAAAAACATTTTGGCTAGAGCAGGCAATCGGCCCTTCGGAAAGGAAACACAATCGGATGGAGTTGCTAGATGGGAGCTAGCACATAGACAATTGGTTGGGTTGATTGCAGACCGCCTATGCAGTCAGATATAGCTGACCGTGTTGTTTAAAATTTGCCCAATGAGTGCCGAATGATTTGGGTGTGAGGCCTTTTATCCCTTTTGAAAGTCAAAGGAGCCCTTGAAATGGGGAGTTGTCCCACGTGGCCAAGAAAGCTTTTGAGGATTTTGGGGCTAGCTTGAATCTTTTCTTCCCAAAAAAAGCTTATGAGCATTGAATGCTCTCAAACACACACACCTGATTTGTCTTTGCTATAGCAAAAAAAACCCAAAGGCTGATGATGTATCAATTATGAAAAATTAATTGAGAAATTAAATGCATACAGGAGGCCCGACTAGAGAAAATAGATAATGATCGGATAGCTCTTGGCAAGTAATTCCTCCACACACAGCGATGCAATGATTTGGAGTTCAAGTAGCAACTAATTGGATAAGCAAAAAATCGTGCAAAGAACAATACAAATGAAAATGCAATGAATTAAACGCACACTCATTGCTACTAATTACGTGTTCTTCTCATAGATGAGGGTAGCGGCTCGCAATGAACGTGCCCAAACTCTATGAGAATCACAACACGTTTGTATAGTTTAATACTTGACAAAAGAGAGAGTGATTAGGGGTGTGATTAAGAGGAATTAATTATGCCTATGTGTGAATCATCGGCTTTGATACCATATGAAAAAGAATGGGGTTATGGTGGAAATGAGAGTGTGCCGTTCATGATTGTGTTAGTGTGCTAATTACACGAGATTAGAGAGAGAGAGAGAGAGAGAGAGAGAGAGAGAGAGAGAGAGAGAGAGAGAGAGAGAGAGAGAGAGAAAGATTGACATCAATAGAAGTAGCAAACCATGACTAAATTAATTCTAAACAAGATGCAAATGGTGGGTACAAAGTAGGTTAGAGTGATGGTAATGAGTGGGTATGAGTTGAATAGAGAAAGTGTAACTTAAGCTTCTTCATAGTGTTGGGAGAGAGCATCAGATGACATAAGCAGTGATGTCAAATGAGTAAGCTTCCAAAAGTAGAGGAGGTTTCCACTAGTTGGTGATGTGAATGTGTCACACACCGCAACACCGCTTCCATTGGTACATACCCTATTCGATTCCCTTTCCTATTATTGAAGAGAAATTTTTAAACATGTCCTTTTAATGACAGACTCATGAAAAATTTGACTTTCATACAACGAAAAAATTGCCTTACAAAGACAAATAGGTATCAAATCCTGTTCTAGCCTATATTATCCCACTTTTTTGTAGAAGAGCAATTTTTAAACATGCACTTCTAATGACAGACTCATGAAAATTTTGGCTTTCATACAATGGAAAAAATGCCTTCAGAAGAGAAGATGGACTTAATGCTTGATACCAAATCCATGATAGTGACCCTCATTATAAATCTCAAATCTCCTAGCGACCTATTTTGCCACGTGATTTATGAAAATCCTATTAAAAGTGAAGGCTTCATTTTTTTTTTTTGGCTTTCTAAGAAAAGCCTTTTTGGCTTTCCAAAGTAAGCCTTTGAGAAGAATTGTCAACGGTGATTGAGACTTATCTTAAATATTATTTCAGTTTTAAAATAGTAAATGGATCTTTTTATTTCACCTTTCATTGCACATCCTCAGATGGCTTTTTCTTCCATTCTATTGTTTATTGTTTTAGAATGTTAAAGTGAAGTTTAGCCTTGCATAATTCTAATAAATTTTATAGATACACATACACACGTACTTATATATTGATGAGGTCTTTTTATTTCACATTTTATTTTATAGCTTCACATGGCTTGATTTTCGTTGCATTCTATAAATTTCTAATCAATATTTTTTAAAAAAAATTTATTAAGCAATCATTGGTCGAGTTTTTTCCTCACACAAAGAAATGAACCGGAATTATTAGCATAGATTTAAAATTTGTTAGATTTTTGAACTATTTTCTCACATATTTCATTGTTTTTCTTGCCTTTACCATGGTTTGCAACCGATTAGTCTCAATTTTCAAATGACTTAAGGTTAAGCTAAGGCAATCCTTTCTCGAACATTGATTCCAAATAAGCTCAACCTAATGACTTCATAATGACTTCATCGCTTTCTTTTTTGTTAAAAAGCCACTCTGACCCTTTCACTTTTTTCTTTTTTTTTTGCACCACTCACACAAATGTGAGTAGTATATATTTACACAACAGCTACACTAGTAGAAGTAGACAATGTAGTAAAGGAACGTAGTGCCAGGCCTATTATTATTTGGTCCACTTCACAAAACTTAATTAAATTGTTTCCAAGATTCCATAGCAATCTTCAAATTGAAAAGAATAAGAGCAACACCTGTTGCTATCACTCACTATGTGCACCCACTGTTCGAGAAAAATGTGTCTTAGCTTAATATTGTCCTGTTTTTAATTTCAAAAATGTCAGTTGAGGTCAAGGGGAAAAAGAGAAATTCCGCCCCAAAGTGGAGAAAAATAGTGTTAAAAAAAAAAAAAAGCTAATTTTTTTAGATTTTTTCTTGACAAAATCAAGGAAAGGAATTTCATATATTTGGAAAAATGATTTTTCCCGAGCATTGTCCGCAGCCCATCCCTGTTTTGCAAGGATGTCTGCCCTTGTTTGCCCTTATCCCTCCATATCCTACATGCGCATCCCATCCTTGTTACTTGCAAGGATGCACGTGATTAGAGTTAACACACAAAGGTGCACACGTTATAGAGGCCTATTGGGCAACGAAAATTTTCTTATCTATTTCCCTCTATCTCTCATCTCTCTTTGTCTACACGCCAACTGCTCTCGCTATCTCTCTCTCCTTGCATAGCATTGCGACGCCTCCCATCAGAGGCTGCCGGGGAGCTGTGGTCCTGTTTTGCTCTCAAAGGAATCGAATCTGCGAATTGCAAGAAAATACTCCTCCTGTCCCCTTGTCATCGACTCTGCAGCTTGAGCTGCCCTTGCCATCTTGTGCTCGGGTCCCCTCGTCAAACCTTCATCTTGTAGGTCATCAGAAGCTATATGCATTGCTTCTAGCATATTTAAGGGTACAAGTGGTGGCATTTCATCCCCCTCAGGTGTTACCCAGGTCGTCCCCCGTTTCCCCAAGTATTTATGGTTGCTACTAGGTGGACCCAATCCACATTGTCTGACGAGCTCTCTTTCTCTCTCCTCCTACCCCCAAGCCGATCAGACAAGAAAGAGATGCAGCTTTGCTTATATAGGCCCGGAGCAAAACAATATTCCCCTCTTGAGCTCGTCTTGGCGTCACATCATACGACTCCTCTCTCTCTCTCTCTCTCTCTCTCTCTCTCTCTCTCTCTGTGGATGGTTTCCTACGACGTTAAAAATCTCTTCTTCTTTTCTCTTCTTCTTGGGTGTGTGTGTATGGGTGTGTGTGCATTAATAAAATAAGAAAAAGGATATAAACTTTTCATTATCCACCCAAGTGCGGTAGATTGGTTACTAGTACGGCCGACCGCCTTCGGTGGCCTCTCTCTCTCTCCCTCTGTATCGTGTGCAAAGGGGCTTGTTTTTGTTTTGGACTTTAGCCTTTAGGTCGTAGATTGCGACACGTGTAAAGGCTCCCCCTTCCGCCATCTTATGTTAGTAGATGCCATTTCCCTTTTGACTAACAGGCCTTGAGCTCAACTCTCCTCGTCAGCTAGATCTATAAGGTCTTCTCGGATAATTTTCTACGACGTTAAAACTCTCTTCTTCTTTTTCTTCCTCTCTCTCTCTCTCTCTCACACTCACACACACACACACACACACACACTCACACAGTGCCACGTCCTCTCTATTGCTTCCCTCTTCCTCCTCTTATGGCATCAACCCATCATCAAGGTTGAATGCAATTAGGTATCATCGTTTCCATCTCCCTGTGCAAAGCTTTTGGAAGTAGCAACATTCCCACCTATGTTCGTCATGGTCACTTTTGCGCTTCTGACCTAGACCCCAAAGCCTTGCTCTCTCTCTCTCTCTCTCTCTGGCATTGTCTACCTGTGTCATCGAGTTGCTAGGGCACACTGGCCGATATGGAGCACGTGGCACGTGTTCGAGGGGAGGGCTAGAATCCCTTCCTTCTCTCTTTATCTACAGTGTAGATATAGATCGATGGTAAATGTGAAACATTAAGCAAAGATTTAAATAATGGGCTTAAGTTGAACAAGGAAAGATTCTTTCTACTTAATGTTTTCTAAGTAAAAGTGAGCCAGTAATTTACTGGGTATGAGCTGAGAAAATTGATAAAACGATGGTATTAGTTTGGGAAGGAAAGAGGAAGGGTTTACAAACCCAAAAGGGGGGGGGGGCGGGGGGGGGGGGGGGGGGGGGGGGGGGGGGGTTTGGTTTTTTTTTTTAAAAAAATTGTTTGGGTTTCCGTCACTTGGAGGCCATGTGCTTACTTTCACTTTTTCATCTCTCTCTCTCTCTCTCTCTCTCTCTCACTCACTCACACACACACACACACACACACACATACACATTACACGATAACTAGGAACTTGGTTAATATGCTGGTAACTTGCTACTCGTGTAGAAATCGGTCGAACATACACTATGAGGCAAAGGCAGCAGTGGAGGAACAATGTGAATACCCCGAAGAATTTTTGGAGAACATCTTATGCTATACTCGTGGAAATTGTTATGCATATGGTTGTATTCAAATTTCGTTTGGAATAGAATATTCTATTTGGTGGCAAAAAATAAATGGACTCAATGTCTTTTCACGTGAATAGGGCCTAATGGATTCCGGGCACATAACAATTTTAAAGAAATCTCACATGCTAGGAATAAAGTAAATGGTATTACTGCTAAACATAGTCTCTAAGTCCAGGCAGGAGCATGGCTGTCTTTAAGCATCGAAATCGGGTAGAGCTATTGAGGGGCTTATAAGCGCAGCGCGAACCACAGCAGGCACCACATCTGCACCATTGCCCAATCGAGCACACACACCACGCCTGCACCATCGCCCATCGAGCACACACACCACACCTGCACCATCGCCCATCCCTCACACACAGGCATCAGCGCCCAAAAGTTGGACCGAACCTAAGGAAGTGGAGGAGACTCCGCGCATTGACACTCCCTACAGAGGCATCTCCTAACGCTGAGAGAGGCAATGGCGAATTCAGAGGTAGATCCCCACCTTGATCTACTGAGCTTAACACACCATACATACACATATGGTGCACTATCTTAATGTGAATAGCTGAGGTACAAACGCAGGTATAAGTATGGGATCAATAAGGATGAATTTGTATGAAAGATTCTTCATAAATTTAGCATATTTAACATCTGGATCATGCTGACCTGCATAGCATAAAAGAGAGCATGCAGTAATCCGCATAGTGAAAAAAAAGGCATAAAATAGTTTTCAAAGCATGCAACAGTGTACTGGCCCTTACGCGAGAATTCTGGTCTTTAAAAGCATAAATTGTACTGATCTTTACTGGTGCATGTGATTAAACAAAACTATGGAACTCTGTATATCATTTGCAATAGAGCTTTTGTACTGGGCATGAGTTGATGTGATTAGCTGGAGTACTGATTTATTGAGTATATTTAAGCTGGATGAAATGCCTAATTGAGAAATAGGGAAACTAGGACTTCGGGAACCTACAACAGGAATATTGAGGAGATAATGCATGCTTGATCAACTAATATAATGTCTGAGTACTTAGATCGCTTTTTTAGATTTTTTAAACACCCACTTAATCACACAGATGCATGCAGATGAATGTCGTTTGGTTATTGATAACACTCAGTTATGCATACCTGATCATATGCATGTGTACATGAAGTAGTTCTGGAAGAGAATTAATATGGAAGTGGTCGCTTGTCGAGAAAAAATGGTATAATAACTGTGGTTTTTTGAGCGGTTTTTGAATCACATATATTGTTGGACTTAAAGAATCCTTTCACGAATTTACTCTCTGATCCGGAAACATATCATAGTGAATGGGCAAGTTGGCTTAGCTGGTCCGAGCGAAAATTTAGAAGTAACTTGGTGGTTACAGACTTAATCTGAATAAGGAAATGCTTTTTGTGGTTGAGATTGGATTATGCTTAACCAATCATTTGCGGGTATTGATAAAGGTAGTTTTTTTTTGAAAGACATGCATATTAAGGTGTTTTTGGAAGGCAACTGGTTGCTTGTCAAGATAAATGATTGGTTTTCTTTGAGAGCATGTTTTGAATCCCTTCCTTCTGTCTTTATCTATAGTGTAGATATAGATAGATGGTAAATGTGAAACATTATGCAAAGATTTAAATAATGGGCTTCAGATGAACAAGAAAAGATTCTTTCTACTTAATGTTTTCTAAGTAAAAGTGAGCCAGTAATTTACTGGGTACCAAATGGAGAAAATTGAAAAAATGATGGTATTAGTTTGGGAAGGAAAGAGGAAGGGTTTACAAACCAAAGGAAAAAGGAGGGGCCACGCGCGGGGGGGGGGGGGGGGGGGGGGGGGGGGGGGTTTCCGTCACTTGGAGGCCATGTGCTTACTTTCACTTTTTCATCTCTCTCTCTCTCTCTCTCTCTCTCTCTCTCTCTCTCACACACACACACACACACACACACACACATACACACACACACAATGTTTGCACGGTCTCGATGCCGAGGTTGCTCCGGTCTCTCTCTGTATGTGCTGTCATAGAGATGCGACAGAGGAGAGAATCCTCTCTCATAAGGGCTGGGGCTTACTTGAGGCTACCTCAGTAGAGCGCTCACGAGAGCAGAGGCTTAGCCTCCTTCGTCTCTGCCGCACGACGTTGCTGCTTGGCCTTAGGCAGGATCAATAGCCTTCGGGATTGCTAGGGCATCTTGCTAGTAAATGAATTTTTTAAAAGAACTCCCAGTAAGTAAGTGTTCCAAACTTTTTTTGAGGAGTTTCATAAAAAAAAAGGGAGGATGCCGTGTGGAGGAGAGAGAGAGAGAGAGAGAGAGAGAGAGAGAGAGAGCTAGTGGTGCCCCATAGCCCCAAGGCTTGGACTACTTCAACCAAAGCACTGTTGGTCCCAATCCCTGTGTGTGTGTGTGTGCGCACACACACATTCCAAGGACTTTGAAGTTTAGTCGGTGCAAGCTGCAATGGTCGACGTGGCGGGCTAAATTGGGCAAACAAAGAGAAGATGGGTGGACAAAAGAACTTCACGTCCCAATTCAATAATGGTGTCACCCCTCAACTCCTCCTCAAGATTAGCCACGATAGAAGGACAAGGTAAAACCCCCCCTCCCTCTCTCTCTCTCTCTCTCTCTCTCTCTCCCCATGCATGCATGAACCACAAAAGCATGGCAAGCACAATGCTGATCCCCCCTCTTTACGTCTCTCCCCATTCATTAACGGAGTAAAAAAGCAAGTAGTCTAATGTAGTATCAATTTAAAAGGTAATTGTTTATTCAAAGCTACACTATCACAATTGATATTGCTTATGTGGAGTCAAAAAGGCAATGCAAAGGAGGCAAGGATAGTCAAGAAGCTTCAGGAGAACCTATGATCGCATTTGGCTACCATCGTTAGAGCCTCCAACTCCTATGATGCAAGGGACCTGGGAAACTAAGTCACCTATCGCTGCATGGACTCCACGAGGGCCCAATAGAAGTGCATCACTATTGTGAATATATCAAGTGAGTTTTGATCGCATATGGGAAACAATGTTCTGGAAAAATCATTTTTCCAAACATACAAATTTTCTTTTATAGAGTTTGCCAAGAGGAAATGTTAAAAAATTAGGGGTTTTTTTTCAGGTTTTTACACTATTTTTCTCTATTTTGGGGTGGAATTTCTCCTTTTCCCCTTGCCCTCGACCGGGATTTTTAAAATTGGAAACGGCACAATCTTAAGCTGAGACACATTTTTCTTGAACACTGATGGGAAATCAAATGTAGGCGTATTAGTTAAGGGATGTTGAAAATGTTGTACTGGGCAATGCTTTGACATGCACTCCAATTGAGGTGTACCTTTGAAAGGACAACAAGTGTTGTCTACGTTTGAAGGGACAACATGTTCTTGAAGAGCTTGCTGCTTGCAGTGTTGTCTCTTGGATTTGACTAACTAGGATGGGGTGGGTCCAACATGGGCAAAGCAAAGAAGCTGTGGACTTTTTTCAATGAAGTAGGGCTAGGGCTTCTTGCCAAATGTGATCATAAGGAACAAGCCGTCACATATGGGGGGAGCCTGACACTCCATCACCATCGAGAAATAGAAGACGTAACCACCATGGTGCAAGCAGACAAACCACGCACCACATGATTGCAAGGTGAGCCACACACCTTCCAAAATACAAAGGGACCTCAAACCATTGCCGAACCAGAGCCCACGATAGTAGCACACTCCTGCCACTAGAATGCTCCCTGCTCGAACTGCAACCCCAAAGTAGATTTTACCTTCTTTGTTTTCCCAAACGTAAGTGAGAGGGAAGAGTCTCCCTCGGAGGCAAAAATAGGCCACAATTTGCACCCACGACGGAAAGGGAAGAGGCAACTAGTTGCCCCCCTATTGGGGCACACCCCATCTTAGAAACCTTCAACAGTCCCTCATCAATGCCGTCAACATTGGTGGGATCCGTTGCACGACCATGAGCCCGTTGACCCTCCTATAGGGGCCTCCACCCATGGAGGTGTCACAGCAACTAACCAATTATCTTAAATTTTGGAGCATGATTAAATGTGTCAATGTTCAATGTAAAGAATGGAGGATTTAGCAAAAAAAAAAAAAAACGATCATTAATTAGATATTGTATGGAAGATTCTAGTTAATTTGACGGTGCCGACCTTCAGATAAGGGGAAGGAGTTGAGCATCCCTCTTTTATGAAAGTGGGCATTGATTTTTTTAATGGCCCTTGAAAATTTGCAAGAAAAAGATGCTACAGCCGGAGGCGTGGAGTTCCTTGCCAAATAGCAAAATAACACGTTGTAACCATAAAACCGACAAATCCACATACATGATGAATCTCGTAGCATAGAATCAAAGCCATACTCAAACAAAGAGAGAGAGACTCTGAGCGAGAGAGTGTAAGAGAGTGCGTGCAGAAGCACCTCCTAGAGTGGAGTACTACGTCGGCATGGCAAGAGAGAAGAGAGGAGAGGAGAGAAGAACAACACGGACACTGGGTGCAATCTCCCCCCGTGCAAGAGTGACCATTTCCCTCTTGCACGACCGGTCATAAATGGCCAAAGCTCATAAAGAGCACTTGAATAATCAAATATAATATCCTTTTGCAATAGCCTATCTCGGTCAAGCCTTTTCCACCTGTCAGCTGCAATAAATAGTAAAATATCAATTCCATAACATACCTCTCCGCTAGAAAGCAACTCTCTTCAGTTGTGAAGATAAAAATCTGCAAACAATACTTGTCAATAATAGATAGTAATTAGAACACTGTATCGAAACTATCACATAGTAAAAGAAAAATTTATAAAATTAGAGAACATTGCTTATGCTTGCCGTCATCCACATACTACCTATTCTAGTGACCCATACCACTAGAATCAGCAATATATGTCATACCCTGATGAATTAGGATATCACTGCTATAGCCGGAGGTGTGGAGTTCCCTGCAAAATAGCAAAATAACACGTTGCAACCATGAAACCGACAAATCCACATACCTGACGAATCTCGTAGCACAGAATCAAAGCCATACTCAAACAGAGAGAGAGAGAGACTGTGAGCGAGAGAGTGCGTGCAGACGCACCTCTTAGAGCGGAGTGCTATGTCGGCACGGTGAGAGAGAAGAGAGGAGAGGGAGAAGAACAACACGGACACTAGGTTCAATCTCCCCCCGTGCAAGAGTGACCATTTCCCTCTTGCACGCATTTTTTTAATAGATTTCTTGAGTGGTCAAATTGAGTACAAACTGGCCGGCCGGTCATAAATGGCCAAAGCTCATAAAGAGCACTTGAATAATCAAATATACATAAAATATAATATCCTTTTGCAATAGCTTAGTTCGGTCAAGCCTTTTCCACCTGTCAGCTGCAATAAATAGTAAAATATCAATTCCATAACAAAAGAATCCCAAAAGGATAGGGACACCAGGATCTCTTGATCCCGGGGGATTCACTCTATATACAAAACACGATGCCACTTGCGAGCGGACAACTTTGATAAAACCCCTTTATATGAGTCATGTTGGGGAATATGACCCCCCTTTCTACGCTTACACGAAAGTCAATGCACAAAACTATCATACCCCTATCTTACGTATAACATTTAGGTCTCACATGATCTAATTAAGTAAAACTAGTCAAAGAGCGTGTAGCATAGTGACTGGCAATGTACTAAGGATCCACTTCTATTGATAACTAGATGTACCCTCAATGTGTCTTAGTTTGACTTTCAAACCATGTGCCCGTCTAGCCTGGACTAGCTACTTGTCCAATTTTGACCAATCTAAATTACTCAAACAACATGGTTATAAAGTTGTGTTAAGTTCTCCATGTAAATTTGCATCTATACAAACTTTCTATAGCTTTCATCCCTCAACAAATGAACTATAGTAACAAAACAAGCAATTGATACAAAGTAGTGTTGGTTCTTGCATGTATCTTGGTAGCTATTGACTCACAAGTATGAGGGAAGACTCTTTTGGGAAGCCATGATTTTGAAACAAAAAAACTTCTCTCATTTTCCCCTTTTCTCCCTCCACCCTCCCCCCCGGACCCCGCCCCCTAAATATGATACCCCCTCCCTTATTTTTATACTTAGGAGATAAATTATTGGGGGACTACCCCTAGCTTATACGCTTATGTAGATTGTAGAGAAACCCCCCTCCCATGCACTTACGTGGTGCGATAAGTTTTCCATGGTGAACCCCCTGGGCTCTTAATAAACCATAAGAAGATAATGTCGTAGAGATCATCGATCATATCTCTAGAGGCCTTTGTGATAAAGGTTGGAGAGGTACTTTTTGAAAATTTTAAGCTTAAACAAAGGAAACTCTAGCAATTTATTTTTGGTTTTTTATACTTGAAATTTTGGTTTTGGATTCATATTGTTTATTTTTAACCTATAGTTTGTGCGCAAGTTTTATCTTTGACAAGCTCATTTGGGCCATGTTGCATTGCAAAGAAACAAAAAATTTACATTGAAGGTATCATTTTACAAGTAAATATACAAAAAATGATACCTAATTTTTTTCTTAAAAGATACCATGTTACATTGCATGCATATTGAAGGTATGTTGCAATGATATATGTTAGGGGCTACTGTAAATCATCGCATTTGACAGAGTGTTGGACTCTCTCCAAATGTCATTGCCTACTCTTCGCAAGGACAAAAAGCTATGGGCTCTTTTTGATGGATGCGAAGTGAGGGTGTCTACCTTTGAAGGGACAACATGTTCTTGAAGAGCTTGCTGCTAGCAGTGTTGTCTCTTGGATTTCACTATCATAAAATATAATATCTAACTTTACCAAATGATTTTTTGATATTAAACTGATCATTCAATATGGGAAGATAAAAGGGGAACAAGAGTTAGGATATAGATATTTGCTTCTAAACCTATCTCAACAGGGGACCAAAAGGAGAAATGGTTGCATCTCAATAGGGGTCCAAAAGGAGATGGTCTACCAAAGAGCAATGTGCAATAAGTGCTTCTAGATTTACCTCAACAAGGGACCAAGAGGAGAGATGGTTACATCTCAATAGGGGTCCAAATAGAGGTAGTCTATCAAAGAGAAACAAGCATCTAATGGAGCTTAAAAGACCTTAGAGTTAGCTTCATTAAAGACCTCCAAAAGTTAGCGTTAAAATGTCCTTTGACCTTAGGTAAGGGCTGACGTTGAGATGGGAATCCTACCGAAGCATGAGGTGCTTGTTGGCTTGCTAACTAAAGTGCTTAAAGTATTTGTGGGAACCTTGCCCGAGCTTTGAGGTGATTCTCATGCTTAAATGAAGTGTTCAATTCAAAAACAAACTCTCAAGAGGCATAAAAGGTTTCCATGCTTAGTTGACTAAGTGCTTGAAGTGTTCAATTCAAACCAAATGACTTAAGAAGCATAAAAGACGCATGTCAAAATCTTCCACATGTGGCCCTTATGATGTGTTTGAATCCTATTGGATAGGCTTTAAAGGGATCCGATGAGAATCTATATGCATAAAAATAAATAATTAAGTTCTTTCTCTCAAAGAGAAAAAAGAGGACACGTTGTCGTGTTGTGACAAGTACATAGTGGGAACGCATGCTACAAGATCTATCTCGTAATTTTTTAGATACATAATTATCTTTCCTATAATGTATATATGCATATTTAAGTATAATAATAAGCCTTCTATCTCATTCTATTATTTTTCTCAAGGGTAACCTATTCTTACTTTACCATCAGAAAATACTATGGGAAAAGCATCAATAGCTCCGCCTCTTTAACTTGGGGCAAAAAACATTGATTCTTTATTTCTACTATCTCATTATCATCTCACACCCTAGCTAGATCCTATATCTAGGGTAAACTCCAATATATATATATACTCTATGTATTTTTCATATTTTTCTTATATTTCTTTTTATATAGCTACTAGGAGGAAATCAAATCCTAGTGGAACACTAGGTGGCATGATTTCAAAGATACACTTATTTTAATGCATTATTGCAAGTATGATTACAAAACTTTGTCAAGGAGCAATGTCATGCTTTCATATGGTATGAGGTGTCCTTTGGAATCAAATGAAAGTATAGGCTAAGGGGACCACATGAAGACTTTTGCTGCCAGAAATGGACCCTATTTTGATGAATTTTTTACAGAAGGTTCCAATCCGAATTGGAAAACAATTTTAAAATGAAAATCGTAGCTAATGAGCTGATTTTTTTGCTCATATTTTTATTTTTTTATTTTGAGCGACGGTTGAGGAGATATGATCAAAATACTGGACCCCAGTCTGCCCACATCATGCAGGGACAGCTCATTTTCAACTTTTCCAATTTGTGTTAACACTGGCTCCTCTCTTCTTGTGTAAACCCTTGGGGGTTCCCTTCACCTATAAAAGGGGACCTTTTCTTCCTTGAAAACCACTCAAGTATTCAAGCCATTGATGAGAGGAATTCATGAGGGAGGGAGTAGTAATGCCAAATTGTACTTGGTCATTAACATAAGCCTAAGCCTACACTTTCTCCTAGAAGAAGAATAGCCATTCTTGCAACAGGCTAACCTTGGAAGATCAACTCTAATCAAAGAAGTTCTTGCACTTGGTGTATCAATGAAAGTGGAATTATCCACTCTTCTTCTCTCTCCATCAATAATGGTGCCGAAGGGTTTGTCAAGTAAGATGTGTTCTACATTGATGTTTTCTTGATTTCTTGTTGTTTTCTTTTTCATCTCTAATCCAACATATATGTATATGTATCTAATCTCATCTCCTTAACCAAACATATCTCTCTCATTCTTAGTAATTCATCCTCTCTACAAATTCTAGGTTCTCTTTGCTACAGGTACATCTCTCTCCGCAGTATCCTTATTGCCTACGGGCAAGAATAGGGCTTGGGAGGGAAACTTCTCATCTCTTCACTTCTCTCATATCTACATTTCTCACATACTATCCTAGATGAATAATCCACATGATGATAATTTCTACCGCTTTCACTCTGTACGATCTATTAGAATTAACGTATGGATTAGCCGTAAAATACACTTTCAACAACGTATAGTGTTTCTCTTTGGCCCAGAAAGGCTCAATGAAATACTTCTATCACCGGATCCCATCATACTACCTCTCATAGACTATAACTTTTCTTTTGATGTAAGCGTAGTTATCTTGCTATGAACCAAGAGGATTTGTACACACAATTAATCCCAATCACTAGACAAAATATATATATTATGGTAAGCACAAAACTACAATTCCAAAGAACAATTCGTAGCATATTTGATCAGCCAAGATTGAATGCCATTAACTCATCTATTAACACTTTCATATTACCCATGATATGATATGACCATAGCCTTGATGTTTTCATCTTTGTGTTATTTTGACATTCTCTTTTGTGTTCTTTCTTTGTGCGTGTGAGTGTAAGAGAGAATGGGTGGGCTTCTTTGATTGTACTTCTTTCCAAACCCTAGTCTTCATGGAATCTATGGTTTAACTCCTTCATATAGTTTTTGTTGAGTTCTCTCACAAACTCTCACAGCCATAAGCCCGGTGCTTTCCTGGCAAGACTGCAAATTTCTCGACAATGTGACCAAATGATACAAGACACACACACACACACACACACACACACACACACACACACACACACACACACACACACACACACACACACACACACACACACACACACACACACACACACAGAGAGAGAGAGAGAGAGAGAGAGAGAGAGAGAGAGAGAGAGAGAGAGAGAGAGGTGGACCAAGCTTGAGGGGGGGGGGGGGGGGGGGAGATATACTCTTCCACACACACACACACACACACACACACACTGTCTCTCATTATGTGAAGTGCAAAGTGCAAGAACTCCATCTCCTTCTCCAGGCTTGTTGGAAAGTGGAGAGCTTATACAAACACTCTTGGCTATGGAATGAAAATCCAACCAAGAGCCATGCTTCGATGCTTAAGCTTGCCATCTTCTTCAGCTATGCTAAGCAAGAAGAGTGATGATAAGTGAGGAACCATTTCTTCTTCCTATGGATGATTCTTCTTCCTCTTCCCCACCCTCATTCCCCGCTGATTCTTCTTCCTCTTCCCCACCCTCATTCCCCGCTAGCTCTCTCCACCTTTGAAGGTGTTTAAGGCCTGGGGACTGAGGCTTGGGATAGTTAATGCTTTTTGCAAAGTTTATATTATGCTCGTGATGCATGAAGCTTTACATCTTTATATCATCACCAAGGTCACAAGGAACACAAAGATTGTATTGTACCAAGTCTCTCTTGATGGGAGAATCTATAATACAAACGCACTTTGGAGGGGGGACCGTCGGCTCCAAGTAAATCCGCTCCTCAACTATTGTCATGTTCTCTAATACTCTCTCTCTTGCAAAAGTATTGTTCATTCCAAGTTAATTAAGTACTATTTTTATATTGCTACCATCAATTAAGTTCACCCTCTATGATCTCAAAGTGATTTCACAAAAATGCTCACTTTAATTCTCTTAATTTTGCTATTCTCAAACTTCATAGGCCATTTCCATTACATTGGTATCAAAGCATTTGGTTTCTCTTTTCTTGCTTAAGAAGAGAGGTCCTTAAGTAGCCTATTAATGGTTGATTTTTTTAATTATATTAGGGTAAGTGGGATCGGGATCTATAATTGGTTTTGTTGAATACACTATGTGGGATATGGTGCACACCTCAGGAGATTTGGTTATAATAATGGGGTCTTTTTAGACCTTCCTACGGCTTTACCATTATTGAGCCATAAGAAGTTCGAAAGTAGCAATCCCTTGGTAATGCTGCTATGTTAGACCCACCCCACTACTCTCTATAATTAACCAGTTTGAGCCATGGATGTAGATACTTAAGTGTTGATTTTCAAAGGCTAAGATGAGTAGAAACTAAGGTTTTGAATTGCCAAAGAATACACTAAGTAAACACATAAGTATAATTATCATGGCTGACAATAACCAAGAGAGGAGAATGAACATTGATAACTTTGATTTTGCAAATGAAGGTGCTAATGATGATGCCCCCATGTTTATCAATTATCTTGTTACTAGATTGCATCAAGCTATGGGCAACCCTACTTTGCAAGTCGAAGTTACTCAATAACTTCGTACTTATGGGATTTCCCTTCCTCTCCAAGAGGAGAGAGAGAGAGCTTAGGAGGTCTCTTGATGACACTCCCAAAAGAAGACTCTCTTCCTTAAGAGATGAAGAATCCAAAGAACAAGAAAGAAGCAAATCCCTAAGCTCCTTCAGAGATGTGGCTCCACGAAGACGATGGTCTAGACTGTTGCCAACTCTTCACAAGAGGAAACGATCAACCCATAGTCCTTCTCCTCGTCATTCAGAAAGGGAAGACTCAAGAGAGGAAACAAAGGAAGAAAAAGGCAAGAAAGAGGTCACCCTCTTCTCAGTCTTCTTCACCTTCCTCCTCTTTCGACGAAAGCAATAGCTATTCTCCTAGAGAATACAAGAGGGGAGGACATTTTAAAACTTACCTTTCTTGGCAAAAGTCCCAAAAGCTCAAGAAATTCAAAGAGGGAGGAAAGAGTATCTCTTTTCTTACCTATGATGGCACCTTTAATGCCATCGACAAAGTATTGGCCTTCATCCAAAAATTTGATGCGGCCTTTGGAGACGAGGGAATCACGGAGTCTTTTAAGCTACACCATGTAGCTATGAACTTTTAGAAATCTGCTTGTCAATAGTGGGCTAGCCTTCATGGCAACGACGAAGTCCCAAAGACATGGAAAAATCTACAAGTTTCTATAATGAAGTAATTCCTTGCAAGTGATGCCAAAGACAAAGTGGTCACCGAATGGAAAAGTTTGAAGCTACTCTTAAAAATTAACTAAATTAACTAATTTATCATTGGATCCCTTGGAAAGCCAACCAATAGGCTTTAGGCACAACATGAGGAGGAGCTTGAAAAGTATCCTATTTCCTTTCTTTGTACCAAGCTTGCCTTGTGTGAGGGTGCGTGTGTTCTCTCTCATCCCCCTAGATTTAGGGCTCGCATCCTCTCTTGTAGGGATGTGATTTGACTTTTTGAACACCTTACCCTCAAGCACCTTAGTCAGCAAGCATGACAAAGCACGTCAAGCTTGGGTAGTGTTCCCACAAGCACCTCAAGCTCCCTAGTCGGCAAGTTCGACAAACACCTCAAATAGCTTAGTCATCAAGCACGACAAGCACCTTAGTCATCAAGCACAACAAGCACCTCAAGCTTGGGCCGGGTTCCCACCTCAAGCTCAACCCTAACTGACATAAGGTCAAATAACTTTTAACACTAACCTTTGGAGTTCTTCAATGAAGTTAACCCTAAGGTATTTTAAGCTCCATTGGTTAGCCTTGCTCTTTGACATACCATCTCTCATTTGGACCCTGTTACCATTGGCCCCGTGTTGATATAGACTTGTAAGCACATGTCTATATTCTAACCCTGTTTTCGTTTATTCTCCCACATTAATGATCAGTTTAATATGAGAAAATCATTTGGGTTGGTCAGATATTAGATCTTATAACATTACCTTTCTCTTGAAATCATAGTCGTCCTCGACTATGAGGTAGAAGAGATAAAGTCTTAGTCATTAGTCAATCTTTCTTAGTGGGTAGAGGATCCCTTTTTACCCTACAATATCTTTCTAAGACGGACGACTAATCCATTTGGTGCTTGGGAGACATAGCTGCTACAAGTATGTTTGCTCTTTAGTCCATTTCATTCTCCCAAGTAGAGTGACAAATTCTACTTGGTATTTGAGAGACATCATCATCACAAACATGATTCTCATCATGCATACTATTTAAATTTGTGCACAATAAAAAAAGAACTAGTCTTATACGACAAAAATATCGGTGATTTATGAGAAATTTGTACATTTGCTTACTCTAATGTAGCTTTGTAAGCATCGACAAGGTTCATACTATCCTTAAGCTGTAGTCCTTGTATCCATCTAGCATCTTCAAAAGGATAATATTTGAACTGAATAAGATACTGTCGGATAACCTTACTATGGCATAGTACCTAGTCTTCATGTGAAAGAATAGCTTCAGGTTGTAGCACCTCTTCTTTGTCTTCGATTTCAGAAGGGTCTTCTATAATTGGTTCACTTGGTGGCTCTCCTTTGTAGGGCTTAAGTAGGCTCACATGAAAAGCATTGTGTATGAGTCAATGGTTGGGAAACTTGAGTTGATAAGCCATCTCATTTATTGGCTTCAAGGTTTGAAAAGGACCATAGTATCTTTTTGCTAGTTTAGCATAATACTTTTGATGTCCCGTAAGATTTTTGCCTGTCGTTTGTCTCAATCAAGCCTTGGGAAAATTAGTAAGACCCAATCATTTTCTTTGAACATTAAGGCCCTTTTGCGCTTGTTAGCAACAGCCATTAGGAAGAGAATGGGGTGTACGAGGGACTCTTTATTTGCCATGAGCTTATGGAGGTGATTAACATTTGGACGAATAGGTGTACGCCACGTGTGCAAGAATGGTGGGTGTGTAAGAGATGTGTAAGAGTGGTCAAAGGATGCACTTTTCCCCCAAAAAAAGAGGTGAAAAATTTTATGATTTTTGGCCTCCCATAAGTCCCACATATGATCTCCAATTTGAGTTGAGATCATAGATTTGCAATCTATGCATCGAGCTCTTTCCGCAGATATACTGGTTTTACTCACTAGATTTTAAATTCCATTTTGGGGAAAAAATTTGAATTCAAATAAGCTAGCTGTTTTGCTTGTTTAAATTCAAAAGATATCCTTTGATTACTTTCTTAATACTAAAGGTTTGTATTCCTTAAACTGCCAAATAAAGAGGTCCTCCTGGATTCCATTCTCTTCCTAATGTTTTTTCCTTTGTTGAAAGATAGATATAACCTCCCTAATCTTTTGGAAAGATTTTTGTAGGTCACGGCTATACTCATCTACAAAAACGAAGCACTTTCTCATGTACTTTAAGTTGTAAGGGACTCTAGCCCTCAATGATTTCAAAACGTAGAAGTGTGGACAATGTTATTGTACACATACTCTACAAGAGGTAAGTATTTTTTTCATTGTGAGCATTGATCTACTTTTGTAACATAAGTCTTTAGTAGATCGAGTATTGTAAGAGTGGCTATCTCACTTTGGCCATCCATTTGTGGGCGATAGGCCGAAGAGAAATTTAATCTTGTACCTATATTTCAAAAGAGACCTTTCCAAACTTACTGGTCATCCTAGAATCTCTATCTGCTGATATGATGGATGTTGACAATCCATGGTGTTTGAAAATCTGAGATATGAAGAGAGTTACCGTTTGATGTGTCTTGATAGTGATTTTGACAGGAATAAAGTGTGCTTGCTTGCTAAACAAGTCGACTATTGTCCATATTCCCGTATTCCCATGGATAGACTTGGATAATCCAAAGATGAAATCTATGGATATACTCTCCCATGGTGAATTTGGAATAGGCAATGACTGGAGTAATCCAGGTTGCCACCCTCTATCATACTTGGTCTTTTGGCATACTACACGTTTTGAAACATACTCTTGTATGTTTGCTTTCATGGTAGGCCAATAGAAAGTATGTTTCTACTGCTTGGAGAGTAGGTTGAATGCCTCTATGTCCCGCATAGGGAGGAGCATGGGATTTATACATGACTTTCTCTCGAAGGGAGTGGATAACACATAGCCTATTTCCGTGGAGAAGATAACCATCTTGCAAGGTTAATGGTTCCTCTTTCTTCCCCAAGGCAAGGGCTGACATTATGTCTCTAAAGTCAGGGTCAGTAGCATACTCATTTATCATAGAAGATAGATCATTGTCAGTTGCTATAGACACCGGATTAACTTTTGGTCGTCATGAAAGTGCATCGGCCACTTGATTGTTTTTACTAGCAACGTGAGCAATATGAAAATTAAATTGCGAAAGAAAATTTTTCCACCTCCTTTGTTTGTCGGAAAGCTTGGTTTGCATCATGAAGTACTTGAGACTTTGGTGGTATGTTTGTAAAATTAATGGAGTCCCCAATAAATAGTGCTTCCATGTGTCTAAGGCATGGAGAACAGCTAAAAGCTCTTTCTCATAAATGCCAAAGACTCGTTCATCCGTATTGAACCTTCATCTCTCATTCGGCTATGGCATGCCCTTCTTGGAGCAAGACTGTTTCAAGGCAATCACCATAAGCATCACATTGGACCTTAAATGGCTTTGAGAGATCTGGAAGTATGAGGACTAGTTGGGAGGTAAGCTTTTCTTTGAGCTTGTCAAAAGAATTTTTCTCCTTAGCAGTCCATGAATACTTAATGTTCTTCTTTGTTAAGTCATGTAATGGTCCCGCTATTTGAGAAAATTTTGCTATGAAGCGTCTATAGTATGCACACATACCAATAAATTTTCTTAGCTCATGTAGATTCCTTGGATTAGGCCATGCTTTTATTACCTCTAACTTTGATGGATCCATACGGATACCATCTTGAGAGATAATATGACCTAAGTATTGAATCTCTTGAAGGAAAATTTTGCTTTTTTTTTTTTGGCTGAGAAAAAGCTTGTTCTCCCTCAATGCTTGAAAAATAACTTGGAGATGTTGCTTGTGTTCCTCCAAGGACTTGGAGTAGATGATGATATCATCAAAGAACACTCCAGTGAATTTATAGTAGGGTCTAAAGATTTTTTCCATTAGACGATTGAACATCATTAGTGCATTAGTCAAGCCAAAAGGCAAGACTAGATATTCATAAAGACCAAACGTTGTGCGAAACGCAATATTTAGGATATCTTCATCCACTATCCTTATTTGATGATATCCACTTTTAAGGTCAATCCTACTGAAGTAGGCAGGGGTGAAAGCATGTATAGGTGGACCACTTTTGCCACTATATAGTATATGGTTTTTGGGGTTGAGAAAATGGGTAGTTTAGGCGTTTGAAACAGTGGGATTAAATTCAAAATTTATGAAAAAAAGGGTTAAAATTTGACGTGTACTAAGTGAAAGCGCTTACTGGTTAATGATCACCTCAAGGTACTTTCAAGCACTTAATGCAAATATTCTCTTGAGTCTCGTCCCTCCCACTTTGTCTCGCTCGTTCCTCCCCCCTCTCTCTGTCTTGCCTGCGCCATTCAAGTTTCTAATTCCCTCTTTCCTCCCTCCTTTGCGTTTCTCTGCTAGCCGAAGCAACAAGCAGCAACATCACAACAACAACAAGCAAATTCAGGAGGAGTACTTTTTGCTGGGCTGGTCATCAACTTCAGTAAAAATACCCTGCAGCAGCAACAAAAGGTATGTGGCATCATGTAGCTTGAAGTATTCTATCTCAAATGTTGGTTGAATTTGAATGTGGCTGGTTTTCCTCGGTAGCATTTCCAGGTAGCATTGATCCATGTTTTAACATGCTTCATGCAGATGTAGAAGCGTTGTATGCTTGTCTCTGAATGTGTGGCAAGCTAACCAAAGGGGGCTTGGCCTAGTGGTTAAAGTGAATGGGTGGGTGCGTAAGGACCCAGGTTCAACCCCTCGAGATATGGTTTGCCCTCTGTTGGGGAGGGTATTGAAAAAAAAAAAAAAGAATGTGTGGCAAGATAATCATGGATTGTAACTATTAATGATGCATGTGTGAGTTTAGAATTTATTTTTGGAATGTATATGCATTGTGCACATCTAATTGATCACCCTTGTGAATGCTTTATAAAAATGCATCATGCAGCTTGAAGCATGAATGCAGATTTTATCAACTGTGTGTGCATGCTTATACGAATGCATCATGCAGGTTCAAGCATGAATGCATTTAACTATTGATGTTGTATCTATGTGGCATTTGTGATTTTTTGAGGATGAAGAACGAGGCTACAAAAGGACCTTCAAACTCTGACAAGGGTACACCTAGGAAGGGAAAGAGCTTTACGCAGGAGTCGCCTATCAAAACAGGTTAGATGCATCATGCATGCATTTCTAAAATTGGTTTTATGTCTTGTAAAATTTCTGAATTTTTTGCACATGCATGCTACAAAAAGAACTTTCGAGTCCCCCAAGGGTACACCTAAGAAGCAAAATGTTCAACAGGTTAGATGCAGGTATTTCCCCCATGGATTCAATTAAAGTGTTGCTTTATTAGGAAAAAGTAGTGTGCACACCACTAGTAAATATCAAGTGGATGAACCCCAATTTCTATGGGTACAGCACCACTGATAGGTTGTGTTGAAGTGGTGCACCTGTAGCACCCTTTAAAGTTGGGCAGAAACCATGGTTGCATCACTACATAGTTATGCTGATATGGTGCACCATCTCTTAAAAGTGATACTGGACCACTTTAAAGTGTTGGGCAACACTAAAAAGAGGTAAGGCTCTAGTAAAAACTGGCGATACAATGGGTGCATCACTTTCCAATGGAAAACCCTAACTATTTTTTGATGAAGCATCACTTTTAAGCGAATCATCACGATGGTGCACCACTTTTCAGTGGTTCTACACACTTTTAAGGTACCGAATAACGTTCTAGTTAAGAAGCACCACTTTCTAGTGGTGAAGACCACTATAAAGTGGCCAACATCACTATAAAGTGGTCAACATCACTATAAAGTGGTGAACACAACTATAAAGTGGTGCTTCTTAACTAGAACGTTATTCGGTACCTTAAAAGTGTGTAGAACCACTGAAAAGTGGTGCTTCTTAACTTGAACGTTATTTGGTATAAAGTGGTAAACACCAATAAAGTGGTGTTCACCACTTTTTGTGGTTCAAATCACATTTAAGTGGTGTTTATAGTGGTGAAGACCACTATAAAGTAGTCAACATCACTATAAAGTGGTGAACACAACTATAAAGTGGTGCTTCTTAACTAGAACATTATTCGGTACCTAAAAAGTGTGTAGAACCACTGAAAAGTGGTGCTTCTTAACCTGAATGGTATTTGGTATAAAGTGGTAAACACCAATAAAGTGGTGGTCACCACTTTTTGTGGTTCAAATCACATTCAAGTGGTGGTGCGTGATGGTCAACCACTTTCAATGCTGTAGAACCACTTTTTAGTGATGCTTTACAAAAGTGAAATAATCTTTAGTTCTGCATCTTTGCTAAAAGTGGTGGTTAAGTGCTTTTAAGTGATGAATCTTTACAAGGAGATACCACGTTCTTACTTGTCAAACCTTTCGGCACCATTTTTGATGGAGAGAAAAGAAGAGGGAAGAATTCAACTTTGATTCATACACCAAGTCCAAGACCTTCTTCGATTAGAGTTGATCTTCAAGGATAGCTTACAAGAATGGCTAGTCTTCCTCTAGGAGAAAGTGTAGGCTTAGGCTTATGTTAATGGATAAGTACAATTAGGCATTACTACTCACTCCCTCATGAATTCCTCTCATCAATGGCTTGAATGGCTTGAATGTTTCAATGGTTTTCAAGGAAGAAGAGGTTCCCTTTTATAGGTGAAGGGAATCCCCAAGGATTTACACAAGAAGAGAGGAGCCAGTGTAAACAGAAACTCGAAAAGTTTGAAATGAGTTGTCCCTACATGATGTGGGTAGACTGGGGTCCAGTGTTTTGATCATATCTCCTTAAGCATGGATCCAAATAAAAAAGTAAAAATATGGGCATAAACTTCAGCTCATTAGCTACGACTCCCACTTTATATACTTTTGTCAATTCGGTTTGGAATCCTGTGTTAAAAAATCAGCAAAATAGGGTCCATTTTTGGCAGCAAAAGTCTTCAATGTGGTCCCCTTAGCTTAGAATTTCATTTGATTCCAAAGGACACCTTATGCAACACAAAAGCATGACATTTCTCCTTGACAAATTTTTGTAATCATGCTTGCAATAATGTATTAAAATAGGGGTATCTTTGAGAATCATGCAAGCTAGTGTTCAACTAGGATTTGATTCCTTTCTAGTAGCTATTTAAAGGAAATATAAGAAAACTATAAAAAATACATAGAATATATATATATATATATATATTGGAAGTTACCCTAGATATAGGATCTAGCTAAGGTGTGAGATAATAATGAGATAGTAGAAAGAAAGATTTTTTTTTTTTTTGCCCCAAGTTAAAAAGGCGGAGCTATTGACGTTTTTTCCATAGTACTTTTTGATGGTAAAGTAAGAATATGTTACCCTTGAGATAATAGGATGAAATAAAAAGCTTATTATTAT
Organism: Adiantum capillus-veneris; assembly: GCF_014529385.1. Classification (NCBI taxonomy): domain Eukaryota; kingdom Viridiplantae; phylum Streptophyta; class Polypodiopsida; order Polypodiales; family Pteridaceae; genus Adiantum; species Adiantum capillus-veneris. The sequence goes on from NC_140956.1 coordinate 19,818,740, forward strand.
ACTTATATGCATATGTATATTATATGAAATATAATTATGTATCTAAAAAGTTACAAGATAACTCTTGTAGCATGCTTTCCCACTATGTACGTGTCAAAGCACGACATCCACCCCCTCTAAATCTACATATCCTCCGGTATCTGCCACATTGTCTCTTTGTAAGATTAGCCCTCTTGTACATCTTCCTTGCTTTCTTCTTTACTGGATGATTCCAAAGCTTCATCTTCACCTGGGTTTTGTCCTTCCTCCTCATCAACATCTTTTGGATCATTGTCTCCTCTTCTCTTAAACATTTTGATCCTTTTTCTTGCAATGGGAATCTTTTCTTCTGTACCATCTAGTATAGACAAGCTGTAAGTAGCATTTTCATGCACATGTTTTACAACATACGGCCCAAACCATATTTTTGAGAACTTATGCATGGCTGTGTGCTGGTTATCAAGGCCACTATTATACACTAAAACCCAGCCACCTTTGTTAATTGCTTTGCTCCTAAGCCGATGTCGCTTATCAAAGTAGTCCTTGTTTTTCAACCTTGCATTTTTGAGTCGTTATTTTGCAGCCTCAATGTCTCCAGGTCTTCTCTCTAGTTGCCTTATGTGCAATGCAAGCAGACTTTCCCTGCTAAGCCCCTCTTGCCAAGGTAGTACATTCCATGTGGGAATTGTATCTTCAATCGGTATCACTGGCTTTTGACCATACATTAGCTCCGAAGGCATGTAGCCAGTTACTGAGCTATGTGTTGTACAATCAGCCCATAAATCATATGGTAACAGTTTTGGCCATTCACCAACTCTTCTTTCGCAAGCCTTAGCCAAAGATTTAATGATAGGAGGATCTTTCCATTGCCTTCAGGGTTGTAAGATGTAGTAAGAGAAAGATTGATTCCTAATTTGGAAAAGAACTCCCTTGCTTCCTCGGGATCCAGTTCACCTCTGTCTACAGTGATCTTTCCCACACAACCATAACGGCAAATCACCTCATCAAGAAGGAATTTGCACACAGCTTCTATGGTTTTAGCTCTTAATGCTTTTCCTTCAACCTGGTTAGTTAGGTCCTCTCGTGCAAGAACCAAGTATCTCATCTGCCAGAGTCCTAAAGGCATTGTGGCTAGATCCACAACCCATTTATAGTGCATGGCTAGTGGATATGTAGGGTGCAATCCATCACTATGTTGGACATTTGAATACATTTGACAAGTTACACGTGACTCTACAAATTGAGATACATCTTTATACATACCCTTCCACCAGTATTTCTTTCAACTTGGAGAAGGTTGCCCACACACCATTGTGTCCAAACCATAGACTCTCATGAAACTCTTGCATGAGCTTTACTTGAGTCTCTTTTTTACATATAACCCTTTGTGGTGTAGCACCCTTTTGTTTAGGATGCTTCCACAAGTAACCATCCCTCAAAAAGTACCCATATGCTTTCCTGCGTATCCTCTTGAATTCTTGTTGAAACCAGTCATCCTGTTTAGAAAGAGTACTCAAGTAGCTTCCAATAAGAAGCCAATCATCTTCATAAAGCCCTTCCAAGAATAATTCAAGTGGATTAGTCATGCAGACATTGTTACCTTGGACATGAGAGATAGAATAGAACTTTGTGCCTACATCATCTCCCTCGTCAATCATCTGTGACTCATCTTCATACCTTGCCCTTGATAGCATATCTGCCACTGTATTGTCTTTACCTACAATGTGCTCAAACTCGGGATTTAATGACTTAATGTAGGCAATCCATCACAACATAGCAATGTCTGGCGTTGAGCAGCTTGTAATCATCCCAAGAAGTGGTAGACAATCTGTTTCTACAACCACACATGCACCAATTAGGTATTCTTTCCCATTTTTCAAGGTTGTAACCATACCCCATAACTCTCTCTTTATCTGTGGATAGTTTCTTTGGCGAGCACTAAGTACCTTTGCTCCAAATCTTACCACATACATGCGTCCTTCTTCGTCATCTTGCCCTATTGCCCATCCAATCCCTGTAGGACTATTGTCTACTGTCAAATTACTGGCCTTTGACACTCATAGTCTAACTTTCTCAAAGTTGGTGCTAATTGGAGAAACTCCTTTAGCTTTTTCATGGCTTTTACATGTGCTTCTGTCCATTTAAACTTTTGATTCTTTCGAATCAACTGATAAAGAGGATCAGCTACATGTGCATAATGTGGAATTGAAATAGCATAAAAGACACATGCTCCCAGAAACCTTCTAACCTCAGTGATGCTAGTGCATGTTTCTTTCATTCTTTGGATGGAATCTACCTTTGTTGGACAAGGTTTCCTACCATATGGCCCGCACATGTGCCCCACAATGAGCACTTCATTGACACCAAACATAGACTTTTTCCCTGAGAATGTAAGATTCACTTCTTCCAACCTAAACAAAATTTTATCACAATCATTTACGTGATTTACCACAAACCTGCGATATCCCCTGAGATCCAAAGCATCATCTTTCTACTTTCTTCACATCCTTTGATAGGCAAATCATCAATGAAAGGTGTTTTGATTTGAGGAATAAAGTCACGTAACACCTTATTCATCCCATTCATCATATGTGCAACCTAGTTGGTTGCTCCCTATGGCAAGGTACACATCCTTACCAAACCCAAAGGTGTCCTCATGGTTTTCAAGTCTCTGCTTTCGATTGCAAGCTGAAATTGATCATACCCTGAGTAGAGATCCCCCATTGTGTAGATTGCCGTCCCTGTAAACGTCTCTGCAAACTCATCCACAATTGGACATGTATCTATATTTCTAATTGTTACCTTGTTCATTGGTTGCATATCTTGGATAAAACATAGAGAACCATTCTTCTTTGGAACTGTGAACCACCTATTTGAGTATGGAGCACAAGAAGGCTCCAAAATTTCCTTTTTGATCTTCTCATTCAGTAGCTCAACTTACTTTGGCAAATGAGCCTTTGGAACCGGAATAGGCCGCATATTCCAAGGCACATGAGGTATTGTGAAAATTACCATAGGAGCTACAATAGAAGGATCAACACATCCTATCTCATGTGGCTCAAATGCAAAAAAGCCTTACCATGCTTTGAAAGAATTTTTTTGAAGCACTTTGTCTCCTCCTGTGTTAGAAACTCCTTGCAACCAATCTGCAACTCTTGGAAAGACTCCTTTGTGAAGGTATACCCAGTCTTTTTAGGATTCCTCAAACTTGGTTGTAAAGAAGCCTGCTCAATCTTTTCCCTGTTGTTGGGTGGTAAGGGTGAAGCTACTGGTTTCACCTTCTTTGCTACACTCTTGTATTTAGTTTCAACATGGACTTCTGGGCCAACTGTTTGGTTTTGTTTAAAGACTTCTACTACTTGATACATTTCCATAAAGCAAACTTCCACAACTTCATTTTCAAGATGCAAACTAGACCCCATTATAGCATCAAGCTCACCCATAGTATCTACAAAAGAAACTTGTTCACACAAACCCAAAACATTTTCAGTAGGCTCTAGCAACCCACTCTTTTTCATGCCTATTTGTACATTATGCACATATTGCCTCTCATATCTTTTCAAATCTTCAAGTTTTATAAAACATGATAATCCATTCCTTGTTACCAAGGAGCTCGTTGAGAAAGTTTTACCTATTTTTAAATTAGGTGAGACCCTTTTTCTTTCTGTACCACTGCAATCCCGCTTTACAATGGTACTTGGCCAAAACCCATCATTTCTCTATGATCATGAAACTCTTTGCTCACCTTTGGTAGAGGATGTTCTCTGAGGTTGTCATGATTTCTTTCATGGTTTACACAAACTGTGAAAAATTAGACAGCTTGTTTACCATCTTTGCTACATATCCTAGCATATGTTGAACCATCATCCATTACCTTTGTTTCCATTTGAACTCCCACAATGTAGGGCTGTGACAGGATGAGATGATATGAAGATATATCCTGTACAAAGAAGTTTTGGTCAATTTTTACATCACCTATTGTCACCTTCATGTTTGGACATGCTGCATACTATTCACCGGATGACTTATTTGCCACTTTTACCATCCAACCATGATCTGTGTCCATTGGCCATTTGCACTTGTTGTAGAGAGTCTTTGACATTATGTTTATTTTTGAACCATGGTCAATTAAGGCAACAAACGGCTCTTCAAGATCACCTACCTTGACCAAAGTTTCTGTAGTAGCCCTTGCCCAGTGACTTCGTGAATAGTAGCTCCTAGGAATAGCTTCAACTTCTTCATCATCATTTGAGAAATGCACTTGCTTCATTGTCCCACTAGATTGGTAGCATCCTACCACACCTCCATCATCCTTCTTATTTCACAACTGCATCCCTTGTGTCTTCAAGGTTTCTCCGTCAACCTGTGGACGAGCAACCTCAGCAAGAGTTTGCCTCTTTCTCTTGATGATTTCAATGATCTCCTTATAGAATTCACACTTTGCAATGCCAAGGACTTCTCCCAAAGTGAACTCAATCTTTCTATTCAAAATCCTATCCTCCAAGACTTTCTTTAAATTTGTAGCAACCTCAATATCAGATTGTAGTTTATAAGTCGGGCCTCTTGTCTTACCTTTTGTTGGCTCTTTCTTCTTTCGTGTTGTAGACTCCTCCATGAGTACTTCACTGTACTCACATACACAAAGAAAGAACACAAAACAGAATATCAAAATAAAACAAAGACAAAAACATCAAGGCTATGGTCATATCGTATCATGGGTAATATGAAAGGGTTAATAGATGAGTTAAGGGCATTCAATCTTTGCCGACCAAATAAGCTAAAATTGTTCTTTGGAATTGTAGTTTTATGCTCACCATAATATATATGTTTTGTCTAGTGATTGGGATTAATTGTGTGTATAAATCCTCTTGGTTCATAGCAAGATAACTACACTTATATCAAAAGAAAAGTTATAGTCTATAAGAGGTAGTATGATGGGATCCGGTGAAAGAAGTGTTTTATTGAGCCTTTCTGGGCCAAAGAGAAACACTATACGTTGTTGAAAGTGTATTTTACAACTATTCCATTCGTTAATTCTAATAGATCGCACAGAGTGGAAGCGATAAAAATTCCCATCATGTGGATTATTCATCTAGGATAGTATGTGAGAAATGTAGATATGAGAGCAGTGAAGAGATGATAAGTTTCCCTCCGAAGCCCTATTCTTGCCCGTAGGCAATAAGGATACTGTGAGGAGAGATGTACCTGTAGCAAGGAGAACCTAGAATTTGTAGAGAGAATGAATTTCTAAGAGTGAGAGAGATAGGTTTGGTTAGAGAGATAAGATTAGATATATATATGTTGGATTAGAGATGAAAAATAAAACAACAAGAAATCAACAAAATGTCAATGTAAAACACATGTTACTTGTCAAACCATTCAACACCATTTTTTATGGAGAGAGAAGAAGAGGCAAGAATTCAACTTTGATTGATACACAAAGTCCAAGACCTTCTTCGATTAGAGTTGATCTTACAAGGATAGCTTACAAGAATGGCTAGTCTTCCTCTAGGAGAAAGTGTAGGCTTAGGCTTATGTTAATGGCTAAGTACAATTATACATTACTACTCACTTCCTCATGAATTCCTCTCATCAATGGCTTGAATGGCTTGAATGCTTCAATGGTTTTCAAGAAAGAAGAGGTCCCCTTTTATAGGTGAAGGGAACCCCCAAGAATGTACACAAGAAGAGAGGAGCCAGTGTGAACAGAAAGTGGAAAAGTTTGAAATGAGTTGTCCCTGCATGATGTGAGCAGACTGGGGTCCAGTGTTTTGATCATAAATCCTCAACCGTGGCTCCAAATAAAAAAGTAAAAATATGGGCATAAAATTCAGCTCATTAGCTACGACTCCCATTTTATATACTTTTTTCAATTTGGTTTGGAACCTTGTGTTAGAAAATCATCAAAACAAGGTCCATTTCTGGTAGCAAAAGTCTTCCTATGGTCCCATTAGCCTAAACTTTCATTTGGTTCCAAAGGACACCTCATGCAATACAAAGCATGACATTGCTCCTTGAATTTTTTTTGTAATCATGCTTGCAATAATGAATTAAAATAGGGGTATCTTTGAGAATCATGCAAGCTAGTGTCCCACTAGGATTTGATTCCTTCCTAGTAGCTATTTAAAAGAAATATAAGAAAAATATAAAAAATACATAGAATATATATATATTGGAAGTTACCCTAGATATAGGATCTAGCTAGGGTGTGAGATATAATGAGATAGTAGAAAGAAAGAATCAAAATTTTTTGCCCCAATTTAAAGAGGTGGAGCTGTTGACGCTTTTTCCATAGTACTTTTTGACGGTAAAGTAAGAATATGTTACCCTTGAGATAATAGGATAAGAAAAAAAGATTATTATTATACTTAGATATGCATATGTGCATTATAGGAAATATAATTATGTATCTAAAAGATACAAGATAACTCTTGTAGCATGCGTTCCCACTATGTACGTGTCATAGCACGACAACGTACGCTCCATAAAAGCTCCACTACTTGTTGTTCCTAGAGTTTGTGCACCGTTGGCGACGTGGCACACATGCATTGGCCAATTTGACCCATAATCTCTTTAATGATTATCACATTCATTCCCCTTAGGAACTGGTACTGACTTTGGAACTCGCCTGGCTCTGTCACTGGAATTGTTTTGTCACTATGAGACTTTTCTAGCACTGTCACTGGTTCAGGTACTGGTTGTACATGGAAGAGATTTAGAATGGTTGGGTTTGAAAGTTTGGAATGATTGTCTCTATACTTGGACGTTCAACGCCCCTTTGAAGGAAAAATATGTAATGCACGTACTATTTTCACCTCGCATAAGAAAATGATTTACACATGTTTGTGTAAGCAATTCCATTCACATGTGGACCCAACATGGGGACATGTCCTAATCACTGATATTAGAGCATTTATGTCGCCAGAATTTGTCTCGATTGGGTGGCTTTAGACTCTCACATATAGCACCTACTCCACCCAACTTAGGGCAAGCATATGAGGAACTGTGTTGTGCCTTGGACATACTCATGCATACCAATTGCATCAAACTCTCATAAGGCACCTTTACACTGATGATGCATATGAATCCCAACAAGGCTATTGTCTCAATTTCCTCCCCCAAAAAAAACAACATTGACTGTACCCTGACGTCCACAAGGAAATTGTACAACTCAAGCATAGCTTTTTCATCTTTTGCTTGGATAAGGCACCAAATGACATGGTACTTTTATGTAAAAATTTCATTGTGTTAACGAGGCTAACAAGAGATTACAGGGTAAGTACTTTTTATTGTACTCTCAAAACATCAAGGATAAACTAGCTCAAGTTCACTCATTCCTCGATCCCATCGTATCTTTGAGCAATAATGATCTCCCCTTCTTTACTGTCTCGTTTAAGAGCCATAAAAACTCATTTCAATAGATAACATGTGGCTCTACATGCTTTTATACAGAGATTTCCCTCCTTCTGGCATGCTTCTTAAAAACTTTCATAGCAGATCTGTTGGGGGTCCCATCATTGCAATAACTCCAATGACCAACAAAATTATCAATCCAGAGGGATGAGCTACTCGGCTAGGGCATGGAAACACTCACACGGTTAGTGATCTAATCGTGGCAACACAAATGGTTAACTCTATGAGGTGAGCTTCTCGGCCTATGGAGGAGTGAAGCCGCAATGAAGGGCAATCTCCATATCCACTTCTCTTCACCTCTAATCAACTCAATCACACACATTAATATTGCAAGCCGCATACAACACTAATCCTATCATGCAACACACTAATCGCAAGTACACACACATAGATCTATCGAGCACCACACTCCAATCAAACCTACATGCACACACAAGCAAAAGAGGGCAATCATACAAGATTAGAGAGAGATTAACCACTAATTAGTTAAGATCTAGCTAATCTAAGCATCATAGGCAATCATAAGAAGCATGAGAGAGTCATAGTGAAAGAGAATGAATCATTGATTAGTGTTAATCAAGTCTCATGAGCAAGGAGAAGCTCAAGGACTCCATAGCCACACACCTCAAGAGCTCTCACCAAAGAGTGCTCTCAACAAATGACTTGAGAACCCTAATTTCATTTACACACTGCCTTACATACCTAGGGTAAAAATGTGCAATGTTCAGGCGCCCAAGGCCTTTAGGGCTCACCACTTACTGAATTTGCAACCTAGGCACAATAATTGACCTATTCTTTATAGTTTGGAACTCCCATTGAGCCCGTAACACATTAAAATATTACAATGGCTTGAAATAAATCGGAAAGTTACAATACGTAACCATTTTGAAAAAATATGAAAAATGTGTAACTCCAATCTTTACTGCTTCTTTGCGTTCATCCTCGATGTGCATCCATACATCTTCCGCCTTTAGCAGCTTTTGTTAACTGACATTGACTTAGTTAACATTCCCCCCTTCCTATTTTAGTGCCCATCCTCGGGCACTGTTGAAAGGTGTCCGTGGAGGCTGTGGAAGGTTTTTGATTGGTTGTTGATGGGTTGACTTCTTCATTTGTCATTGAATTTGTTGATGAGGTTTAATCTGATGTTTATTTATGAAAAGTATGTACAAGGGAAGTAGAATGATAAGGTTCTTAATTAGGGTCTAATACTTGGATGACCAAAGAGAAAAACCCCAGTGGAAAAAAAGTGCCTTTGGGATACGCCCATTTCTGGAGTACTTATTAGCATGGAAAATATTAATAAAGTACTCAAGGGATTATTTGCTGATAGACATGGAATTAAAAAGGCAGCAAATATGAAAGGGTAGCATGGTGGAACATTGGTTTGCCTATTCTAGTCCACTCAAGGTGCATAGGTGGAAGCAAAAAAGAGTGTCTAATGAATATGTCCGATGATGGGACATCCTATTTATGCATACATGGAAATGCATGGAAAACAATATGCTGTGCAAGAAACATTTTGAGGGGTTCTTCAGAAAGATGGTGTAGCTATAAAAGCATATGTCATGGATTTGCAAGGTGGCACCTCTTTAAGAATGGTTTTCGTTGATGAGGATATGTGCTCTCATCTTACTGTGCACTGTGCGTGAGTGTTGGACTCTATGACACTCCAACAATTGTAAGTTAACAGACTTTGGCTCTTATGCTCATCTCATCCAGCATGAGCGACATGACTTTAGATATGCTCAACTCTTCTAGCTTGAGCGTAAGCCTAATAACTACCACTCTTAGCATAGAGTTTTATGTGACTTGAAGCTTTGGGACTAATGCTTTGCTCATTTCATGGCTCAACAGCCCGACTCTGACTATGCAAATGAGTGTTTTTTGCACTCTGGCGACTTGACTTTTTACATTCTTGTGCTTACTACAAACATTTCTTCAGGTAAAGTAATCTTGAGTTCTCAAAAAGAGGATTAGTGAAGGACCAAGTTGCCATTGAAGATTTCTTTTGCCATGCCTGTTTTATCATCCTTGAATCTGCATTGTCTTTGTTATGTATCCTCTTGTGAGCTGTGGTAGACTTTAGCATCTTTTGATGTTGTTCTATTGCATACCTGCTTCTTAGGTATCCTAGGATATTGTCGAGGTTGATACCTTGTGGGCCTTCTTTCTTGGGAGGGACTTGAAGTTACTTCATATGCCCTAGCCTGCAGTTTTGGCACCCATATATGTGTGTTACCTCCACAGTACTCCTCTTCCTTTAAGCTCCAGTGTGATGCTATCCATCTCATGTGTCTATTTTTTTGTGTTGATTTCTTGTCTTTAATCCAAACCGGATCATCGACTTTGACTAAACTGCTTGGAACCAACACTTACTTGAATTTCCTTTGCTTTCTTGAGTATTTGGGCTAATATACCTTTGCTTTTCTGGGTGTCTCCTTAAAGGTTTTAGTTGGTTTAGCAATTGACTTGAAATTTTGAAAGCTTGACTCGCTTGAAGAAGCTGATCCATGAGGGTTCTTTGATGTAGAGGCATATGCTATCACAAATTCTTTGCTAGTCAGTGGAAGGTCCACTTTAGCTCTACCTTTGTCTGCTGATTCGACTGGCACTGTCCGATTGATCTTTGGGCTTCCTATTTCTTCTTGGTTGTCTACAAACCCGTTCTTCTTAACTTCTGGCTTTGGTGGCATTCTCTGCTCAATAGCTATTGTGGTTGCTCTTTGTTTTGTTTGATCTGCATTTCTTATTGCCTGATTTGCTTTAAGCTCTTTTGAAGTTTTGTTCGATGGAGATGAGTCATCTTCCATAAGATCTGCTTTGATATTAGTCTCCATTCTAACTGTGCTTGAGGACTTTGTGCGGTCGTCTGCAGGTGACCAGTCTTGGTCTTCATTCTTTGTTTTATGTGATGACTTCGTCATGTTTGCATTTTGCATGTCTAACATCTTCTCGGCCATTGGCATTCCCATGATGATGTTGTCTGGCATGTCTTTTGTTGTGATCACATAGAATTGGACTATGATGATCTGTGAACTTACTTCAATGACGGTGGAGATGATTCCCCAGCATTCTGCTCATTTGTCTCCACATATGCTCACATATTCAAGAGCATCTTCCAGCTGTGGTTGGCTACATCTTTTCCAAGTGCGAAAAGACATGAGTTTCTTGTCTAACTGAAAATCTAGCTTTACTTCTCTTGACAGCTTTTCTTTGTTTTCACCAACAATGTTGCACTTGATCTTCTCAGGATCTGTGTCTAAATTGACTTCTTTTGCTATGGAAACATCCTTTGGTTGAACTTTATCTGCATTTTCTTTGCTTTGACCACCTGCTTCAATCGATGTTGATTCCATTCACTGTGATACTGTACTTTTTGTCTGCAACAACTGATAAGCATTGTCCTCCTGCATCTCAGTAACCCTTGATCTTAGAAGATCCATTGTACTTTTTGGCAGAATCTATCTCTTTGGAGGAGATTTTGGTGGTGACCTTTGTGTAGTCTTTTGGACTTTAGCTTTCATTGACTTTGACTTTTTTGTCACTTGTTCTGGCAGCTTGAGGCTTTGCATCATCTTCAAATAGTCTTTGACTTCAGTCGGGCCATCCATAGGGGTTTGTACAAGATCATGACCTTGATGATATTCGTTACCATGTGCATCTTGATATGCATATGTGAGCTTGGTCCATGTAACTGCTTGAACACTATTGGATTTGTTGGCTTTTGACTTTGATTTGTGGAGATTAATTAAAACTTTGTCCTTGATGATCTTCATATAAGCATTTTTCTGTAGAGTCTAAAGGAATCTGGGTCAATTGGAAACTTCCAACAACCATATGATCTTTCAGTTGTTTCTGCTTTGAAGAGGTCTATTGGCTAGAGGCTCTAGGGCTTCTAACTGGTGTAGCATTTCCTGGTACATGAGCTGATTTTGATGGATTTGCAGCTCCCCCCTTCCTAGGGTGATCACTATAGCATGCTTCATTATAAGAGTTCAAAGTTGTTTGGCTTTGGCTTAGTCTCACCTTTTGGGACTGTAAAGGCACACTTTGGGTAGCATTGTTGACATTTTGTATCTGTAAACCTTCTGCATAGTTTCCTATGTATCTTCTTGAAACATGACAAATTATTCTCCAAGTCAAGCTATAGATAGCATTATCTTTGCCCTGATATTGTCTATCCCATGGGTATCCTATGATATGAGCTTTTGTGGTCTCAGGACCCAAGGAATCATAGATGCTAGACTCTCGTCTATATCTACGACTGTTTTGGTCAAAGTATATGTTTGTTTGGTCACAACATCGAAGCTTGATTTCCGATGGAGGAGAGTTTGGCTCTGAACAAATTTCTAGGTTCACCCGGGTAATATCCTTCAGCTCTAGAGAGGATGGGCTATAATAGATTCTTTCCTCTGAAATGAACCATCCTTTCTGATCTATCACTAGACGCACTTCTATGAGCTGGTATGTGGGCCGTTCAAACACTGGTTGATCCTTTTTGTACAATTTTCCTTTTTGGTCTACATAGTGTGCATATGAATTATGTGTATCATACAAAGCTAACATCACTTTGTTTGATGTGTCCTTAAGACTCATGAATGATTGCACATTTGTGTCATTGGAAGCAAAATCATTTGCAAACTTAACATTCTTTTCAACCTTTGGTGATACATCGACGCCTTGACTAATTCATGCAAGAATTTGTTGTTCAAAGAATTAATTTTAAGCTTTTCAGGTGTCTGTGCATCTTTATGCTCATTTTGAACTTGCTGTGCTTTTACTGGTGCTTCTAATGGTAATGCAAAATTATATGATAGCATTAAAAGTGACAAGTCAATTGCACTTACATCGAGATTCGCATTTCCAATTTGCTATGTACCTTGCTTGGCGGTTGATATGTCCCTATTGTCAAGATTTCTTGGGTAATCTTCAGGAAAATGTCCACCTTTTCATCCACAATCTGAGCAATACACCATGATTGGTGGTATTTCATTTGGTTCTATCATGTCAAGCTCTTGCTGAGAAGTTTCTGCTTCTATACTTGCCAAGTTGTCCACATATTCTTTTAAAACACTAAGCATCAAGCTGTAGATTGCTCTGTCTTGACCTTTGTACCGTCTTTGACTTGGTTCTCCAATTAGATTTGCTTCTATATGGTTGATCTATTGGATCTTGCAATTCTGGTTCTTGATTATAGATCTGACCACTATAATCCATGTACAATGACCCTGATTGTATATGCACTAAATAGATGTTTTGTTGGTTTGTGCAGATTTCTGGGTAAACACTTGGGTCAATTCTTTGCACTTCTATCTGCACTTCATCTTTAAGCTTGCAATACCGGGCTCCACTGAAGTCTGTGAAATCTGGGAGTTCTCTGAATCTGGATTTACTCTGATCAACAGGATCTTGGCTCCTATGTTGCTTTTACTGCTCACCCGATATCTATGACTTTTTGTATCTGTATATAAGACTTTGTCTCCATTGTATCCATATAGCTATAAAATTTTCTTTGTTGCAGTTGTGCATGCATTGCCACTGCTACTAGTTTGCTCAGTTGTACTTGAACTCTCATCTCAAGATGAGTCCATGTTGGCTCAATCCACAAAAACTGTCAATTGGCACATTCTGGTATTGATTAGCAAAATTTATCCTGCTCAATTTTGATAAAACTGCTTGTGGAAAAGCACTTTTGCAGTTGACTGCTCTTCAAATTCGCACACCTCAAACAAAGAACTAAAAACTTAAACCAAAAATCCTTATTATGCCATAATCTTCACATCCAATCATGGTGGATTGTGGACTCTCTTTATGAATGTGCCTTAAATCTACCAACGCATGCTACCAGCCTATATTCAGAAGACGTGAAGAAGTGCTACAAAAATATCCCCCACCTTAGGGAACATGGATCAATCCACCACATAACTAAACTCATACAAGCTGATTTTTTGGCTCAATAGCAATACATCTCGTTCAAAAGATTTCCCACTCAATGCACATAAGGAACATGGTCTTCATACTCATACATTTTGGGATTATCATTCACCTGACACCAAATATTGGATATCAATTCTTGTCTCATCAATAACATGTACTCACAAAACCAAGGATTGGTTTATCACCAAAAAAATAGGATCCCTATGTGGATTGCTTGCTCCCCCCTGTGGTGTAATCTCCACTTACACTTGTTGGAATTTGACTTCATGGCGGGGATCCTTAAATCTCCCAATCCAGCTCCCACCCTCCTTAAGAAGTTGGGGTCACCCTTTCGGTACTTTGACGACATTCTCATCATTGACTCAATGGACCCCCTATACTTCATTAACAACCAAACTATCTTTCCTGATTGCCTCTCCATTGAAAGTGAGATTAGCACAAATATAAAATTCCACAATCTTCAATTATCAATTGATAAGGGGAAACTCATTAAGCATCTCAATAGAAAGGAGGAAAACCTCCCTTGCCAACCCATCAAATTTATTCAACGATGTAGTAATTGACCCTTGGATTGGGCTTATAAGGTCATACTTTCACAACTAAACCAATCCTCTTTTGCAACACTTTCCCATTAAATGCTGCACGGGACATCCGAGCACTTGTCCAAGATTTTTGCCAAAATGGGTTTGAAACAACTAAGCTCTTGAGGCTGATTAGAAACCATTTGCAAGGACATGCAGCTTCCTCCCATACGAGCTTTCTAAGTGAGGTCTTGGGACACCTAAAAGTTGGAGGGCACAAGGACCCCTTAGGGGCCTAATTCCCCATAAAGAGGGATTAACACACTCCTCCTAGTGTGGGTGGTGGAGGGCCTCTCTCTCTCTCTCTCTCTCTCTCTCTCTCTCTCTCTCTCTCTCTCTCACTTGTCCCCCTTTCACCCAAGGGAAGCATCTCTTACATTAGATGGACTTCTTAGCAAAAAAACACCCCCCTTATGGAACACCCCCCCCCCCCCCCCCCCCCCCCCCCCCCACATATACACATAATCTATATATGACACCTTCCATAAAAGCAAAGAGAAGGGGAGAGGGAAACGTGAGTTCCTTTACTACTCCATGTACACATCCCATAAATGACCACTACCCTCCCACAGGTGAAAATAAATACCCCACTCTCCCCATCCGTCTCTTTCTCTTGGAAGGAAACAAAATGAGAGAGCACATATATATAAGGTGTCCTTTTCCCAAGACATTTTCACTTAGGGAGAATAACTTTACCACTTGCTGCAAAAACATCACACCCCACACTCAACCCCCAAATAGCCTCTTCTAATCAGGTTTTGTGACTTTTTTTTTCTTGCTTTGTGCATTAGATAGACATCTATAACATATAAGAGCATCTCAAGACACTTGCCTTCCCCCTGATGAACTAACAATCTCTTATTTTTTGTGGGTGATGGTGGCAGATAACACGATACTCCTTTGTATAATACACATGCATGGCAACCATGGATCCTCCATATAGCAAGATTGTGTATTGAAAACCCTTTTTTTTCCCTTGCTATCACGACATCTATTGTACTCAAAATGCTTGGATTAATTTCAAATGGGAGGTTGAAAATATTGGTTGTCTTTTTCCATGGTTCAATATGGTTTTTAATAGATAAAATTGTCAGAATACCTACTCTCTCTCTCTCTCTCTATATATATATATATATATATATATATATATATATATATATATATATATATATATATATATATATATATATATATATATATATATATATGTATGTATGTATGTATGTATGTATGTATATATATATATATATATATATATATACCTTAGCCAAGGTTTTTGGTGGTCAAAAATAATAATCCGGGAGCTTTAACTAGAGATAGGTAATGACAGGTTGATACAATATGGAAGCTTGTAGCCCCGTCTCAACTATTACAAGGTTACTCAAAAAATAGGAGTTACAATATCCCCAATTTATCAAAAATAAAAAGTGTTTTTACATGGGAGCTCCGAAAAATGGTATCCGTGTTAGCTTGCTGCTAACATGTGCTCTCATTTTAATATGCAATGTGCATGAGTGTTGGACTTTACGACATTCCACCGTGATTTAGTTAATAGACTTTGACTCTCATGCTCATCTCATCGAGCATGAGTGACACGACTTAGATATGATCAACTCTTCCAGCTTGAGCGTAAGCCTAATAACTACGACCCTTAGTATAAAGTTTATTACAACTTGAAGCTTTGGGACTAATGCTTTGCTCATTTTATGGCTCAATAGCCCACGACTTTGACTATGTCAAAGAATGTTTTTTGCACCCTCGCGACTTGAATTTTTACATTCTTGTGCTTACTACAAACATTTCTTCAGGTAAAAGTAAGCTTGAATCCTCAAAAAGAGGATTGTGAAGGACCACGTTGGCATTGAAGGTTTCTTTTGCCATACCTGTTTTATCACATTTGAATCAAGAGCTTTGTTGGTTGGGTTGTCCTTCTTTGATTGTGAAAACTCCATTATCTGTTTGATTCTCTAATTAGACCTGTTGATAGGAGTCTTTGATGTTGTTGTAGGCCTTTGTTGGCTGCCGTCATCTGGCTTTTGACTCGGTTCATTGGAAGACTTAGGAATCCAAATCTCTTGATGACCTTAGTATCTCCTTTGTTGATTTTGCTTAGCCCTAAGTCTTGTTGAGCTCTTGAGATCTTCATGGAGGTCTGGTGTAGTTGCAGTTAGATTGTGTTTGACTGATAGCAAAATATGTCTATAGCCTATGTAGAATCCTTGTCCAAGAGAAAGATTCTTTGAGATCCATCTTTGTTCTGTATCCTCTTGAGAGTTGTGGTAGAATTTAGCATCTTTTGATGTTGTTCTATTTTATATCTGCTTCTTAGGTATCCTAGGATATTGTCAAGATTGATACCTAGTGGGCCTTTATTCTTGGGAGGGACTTGACATTATTTCATATACCCTTACCTGAGATTTTGGTATCCATATCTGTTTGTTACCTCTATAGTAATTCTCTTCCTTTAAGATCCATTGTGATGTTATCCATCCCATGTGTTTGTTTTTTTGTGTTGATTTCTTGTCTTTGATCCAAACCGAATCATTGACTTTAACTAAATTGCTCAAAACAAACACTTGCTTGACTATCTTTTGCTTTCTTGAGTACTTTGGATGAAATATCTTTGTTTTTTTGGGTGTCTTCCTAGAGGTTTCAGTTGGGTCAGCGATTGACTTAAAGTTTTGAAAGCCTGACTTTCTAGAAGTATCGAATCCACAAGGGTTCTTTGATATAGAGACATATGTTGTCACACCTTTCGTGGTAGCTTTACCTTTGTCTTTGCAAGATTTGTCTTCGATTCTTGTGACTTTTGCAACTCTGTATCTAGCATAGGTACCTGTAAATGTTGTTGGCTACAATCTTGGAAAAGAGAGTAGTAGCATTGTATCTTTTTTGTAGGCATTGTGTTGGTTTAGCCACTGATGTCCAAGGATGACATCTGCATGCATGTCTTTTGAGGACTTTACTCGAAACTTTATATGCTCTTCATGGTTTTGGATGCGAAGGGTAGCAACCATTTCTTCTTGATCTCTATGCATACCTAGCATGTTTTGCTATCATTTTTGCATGGAGTGATCTAGAGGATCTTTTGGATGCTATCTAAAACCATATTGCACCTTACTTATTTTCCACTACAGCATTGCATCTGACACTTACTTCTTTTGTACTGTTGAGAACTATAACTATTCTCATTGGAGGTGCTATTGAAGATTTATGTCCTGCTTTTATCAATGTCTCATCTTGATCTAAATGTGTCTCTATGGAGGGTGGTTTGAGACTTTGTGTTCCACTCTGACTTACATTAGTTGTTTCGACTGGCAATGTATGGATCTTTGGACTTCCTATTGTTTCCTAGGTGTTTGCAATTTTGATTTTCTTTACTTCTTGTCTTGGTGGAATTCTCTGCTCGCTAGCTTCCGTGGTTTCTCTTTGCTCTTTTTGATATGAACTTCTTGATGCTTGATCTGCATTAAGCTATTATGAGGTTATGTCGAATGGAGATGAATCATCTTCAATAATCTTTGCTTTGGCATCAGTCTCCATTTCAACTGTGCTTGAGGACTTTGTGTTGTAGTCTACGAGTGACCAGTCTTGGTCTTCCATCTTTGTTTGCTTTGATGGCTGCATCTTCATTGAACTCTGTATCTCTAGGATCTTTTGGGCCAATGGCATTCCCAATATTATGTTATCTGGTACATCTTTTGCTATTACCACATGAAATTGAGCTACGATTGTCTGTGGACCTATTTGAATGGCGGTGGATATGATTCTCCAACATTTTGCTTGTTTGTTTCCAGATATGTCAATGAATCCAAGAGCATCTTCTAGTTGTGGTTGGCCACATTTTTTCCAAGTGCAAAAGGACATTAGGTTCTTGTCTAGCTAGAAATCTAGCTTTACTTTGTTTGAGAGTTTCTCATTCTCACCAATAATGTTGGACTTGATCATCTCAAGATCTCTTTTTGTATTGAGTGCTTTTGTGGTGGTGGTGTTCGTGGGTAGAACTTCTTCTATATTGGCTTTGTCTTGTGGAGATCAGCTAAAACTTGTGTCTCTAATGATCTTCATAGAGGCATTTATCTGTAGACTCTGATTGGATATGGGTCAACTGAAAAATTCCAACAACCATATGATCTTTCAATGGTTTTTGCTTTGAAGGGGTTTGTTGGCTAGAGGCTCTAGGGCTTCTAACTAACATTGGGATTCCTGATTCATGAGCTGATTTTGATGAATTAGCAGCTCCCCCCTTCCTAGGGTAATCACTATAGCGTGCTCCATTATGAGAGTTCAAAAGTGTTTGGATCTGGTTTAGTCTCACCTTTTGGGATTGTGAAGGCACACTTTGGGTAGCATCATTGATGTTTGTCATATGTAAACCTTCTACATAGTTTCCTATGTATCTTTATGAAACATGACAAATTATTCTCCAAGTCAATAGCCTTATCTTTGCCCTGATATTATCTATTTCTTGGATCTCCTATGATATGAGCTTTTGTGGTTTCAGGATGCAAGGCATCATAGGTCTTAGACTCTTGTCTATATCTACGACTGTTTTAGTCGAAGTATATGCTCGTTTGGTCACAACGTCCATTAGGAGATTTCAGAGGCCTTTTGGAGGGTCTTTTAGAAGAGAGGAAAAAGCGCTTCTCCAATGAAAGAAGAGCCTACGTTACGTAGAAAAATAGATTGATATAAGAGAAATATAAAAAAGGTGTCAATGGTCCTTGAAAAGGTCGCCTTTTCATTCAATGCAAATGTCTTTTTCATGAGGTAGGTAACACTCATTTAATATGGCTTTCGTCACCTTTTAATTTTTTAAAAAAATCACAAAACTGTCAATTAGGTTGGAATTTGAAGCTTTTGACACCACCAATGCGTCCGCAACGTCCAAAAACGTAAAAAACGCCTATCTACTTGCCTCAATCTGACACTCGGAGAGGGAGAAATCGTCAAAAAATCCCTAAAAAAGAGATTTTGGATCATGGTGAGCGAGGGACCATCTGGAGAATTCTAGATGACCCTCTGTGCGCCATGATCCAACTTTTTTATTTTTTGCTTTACAGCATGCCAAAGGCCATTCGAAATTTTCCAAATGCCCCCCCGCGCGCCGTGAGGCAAAATCTCCTTTTTAGGGGTATTTTGACGATTTCTCCCTCTCTAGGTGTCAGATTGAGGCAAGCAGATAGACGTTTTTTAAGTTTTTGGTCATTTTGAATGCATTGGCGTTGTCAAAAACTTTGAATTCTAAAACCAACTGATAATTTTGTGATTTTTTTTAATTTCAATGATGACGAAAGCTATATTGAATGAGCGTCGTGTACTTCATGAAAACGAAATACGCATTGAATGAAAAAGTGATCGTTTTTAAGGATTTTTTGAAAAGTTAGGTTCACTTTTGAGAGTGTCCAATTGTCCTTTTGAGCGTACGGAACAAGTGCAAGTATATTTTAAGAACATTTTCTAGAGAGAGAAATAGAATTTCTTAGAAGGCCCTCCAAATGACCTCCGAAATCTCCTAATGGAAGCTTGATTTCTGATGGGGGAGAGTTTGACTCTAAACAAATTTTTGGGTTCACTTGGGTAATATCCTTTAGCTATAGAGAGGATGGGCTATAATAGTTTCTATCCTTTGAAATGAACCATCCATTCATATCTATCACTGGACGTACTTCTATGAGCTAGGATGTGGTCCGTTCAAACACTAGTTGATCCTTTTTGTACAATTGTCTTTTTATATCTACATAGTGTGCGTATGAATTATGGGTGCCATACAAAGCTAACATCATTCTCTTTGATGTGTCCCTTAGACTCGTGAATGATTGCACACTTGTGGTAGTGGATACAAAATCATTTGCAAACCTAACAGTCTTTTCAACATTCGGTGATATCTGTGCGTATGAATTATGGGTGCCATACAAACCTAACATCATTCTCTTTGATGTGTCCCTTAGACTCGTGAATGATTGCACACTTGTGGTAGTGGATATAGAATCATTTGCAAACCTAACAGTCTTTTCAACATTCGGTGATATCTGGACACTTGACCAAATTCACGCAGGAGTTTGTTGTTCAAAGAATCGATTTGATGTTTTGTAGGTGCCTGTGCATCTTTATGCTGATTTTGAACTTGCTGTTCTTTTACGAGTGCTTCTAACGGTAATGCAGAATCATCTAATTGCATTAGAAGGGACGAGTTAGATGCACTTACATTGAGATTTGCATTTCCAATTTGTTCCATGCATTGCTTGGCAGTTGATGTGTCCCTGTTGTTTGGATTTTTTGGACAATCTTCAAAAAAATGTCCACTTTTTCTTCCACAATCTAAGCAATACGCCATGACTGGTGGTATTTCATTTGGTTCTGTTGTGTCAAGCTCTAGCTGAGAAGTTTTTGTTTCTGTGCTAGCCAATTTATCAACATACTTTTAGAACACTAAGCATCATGCTATAGACTGCTCCATCTTGACCTTTGTACTGTCTTTGACTTGGTTCTCCAATTAGACTAGCTTCTGTTGGTTGATCTGTTGGATGCTCAATTTCTGGTTCTCAACTATAGATCTGACCATGTAATCCATGTACAATGACCTTGATTGCATATGCACCAGCTCTATGTTTTGCTGGCTGGTGCAGATTTCTAGATAAACACTTGAGGTGACTTTTTGAACTTCTAACTGCACTTTATTTTTGAGCTTGCAATACCTGACTCCACTGTAGTCTGTGAACATCTGGGAGTTCTCTAAAGCTGGCTTCACTCTGATCAATAGGATTGTGGCTCTTGTACTGCTTTTGCTGCTCATCAAGTATCTATGGCCTTCTGAATCTGCATATACAAATTTATCTCCATTGTAGCCATATAGTTGTAGAAGATGCTCTTGTGCACTTGTGCGGATGTACTTGAATTCTCGGCTCGACTTGAGTCCATGTTGGCTCAATCTATCAAAATTGTCGTTTAGCAAATCCCGGTGTTGATTAGTAGAATTTCTCCTGCTCAGGTTTGACAATACTGCTTTTGGCAAAGCAATTTTGGTAGTTGACTGCTCTTCAGACTCACAAGAGTTGATTAACTTTAGCTTGAAAGTGTCATAATTGATTGCAGCCTTTGAAATGATGAAAGTCTGGGCTTTGAATAGCCTAATCTGCAATGCAATGTGATTTGTGTCTCTGTTTGTCCATTACAAGCTCAATTTGCAATGCAATTACTTGCACTTGCCCGTTTCTGGTCGATATGATCAATTCTAGCTCCTTGAATGAATCGAGGCCACCCTTTAAAAAATTGGCTAAAACAATGATATTCTTGGCCAAAATAATTCAGCCCCAGTTCCTAAGGATTTTTCCTCATTCTAGGTCCATATATGAAACTCTCACAAGTTTTGCAACTTGCACTTGCTAATTTTCACCCAAAAATTGCTATTTTCAGTCCCGAGTCCCAATTTCGAAGTGTGAACAATGCCCTAGCGGTCAAATTTTACGTAAAAATTCAATTTTGAATTCAGTTTCGTGCGGATGTATCCTAGCCGGTTAGCTCTCTACATGCTTTGATTTCTTAGCTACACTTGGTTCGTTTTCTGCTTGATTTTGATTTTTTCTGCCGATCACGGCTTTTAGTTGGTCTCTTTTCTTACTTTTTCGGGTTTTTTGGGTTGTTCTTCTGCTGTTTCAGGCTTTTCCGCTGATTGCTCGGCCCATTTCTTTCACTTTGCGATGCGTAAATTCTTTTCTGTGTTGTTTATTTTACTTTTTCTCCTCTTTCATTTTTATTTATTTTTCTGAAGTTTTGATTTTTCTAAATGTTCTTGGTGTTTTTAAGAATATTTATAATTTTACAATTTAAGAAGAGTGTTTTTTGAATTTTACAATTTTTTTGATTTATCTGTTTTTTTCTAATCTATTTTTTGTGAGCTTTTATGAATTTTCTACTTTTTTTGTGAATTATTTGCATAATTTTTTATATTTTTAGGAGTTTTTTCAAAAATGAATTTTGGTGAGTTTTTCTATTTTGTGTAAATTTAGAAAAATGGATTTTTTAAAAAAATTGTTTTTTGGAATCTTTTGGAGAATTATTTGAGTTTTTCTTTTTTTTTATGAGTGTTTTTTTAAAATAATAAAAATTTGTGTGATTTTGTGTGTTTTATTATTTTATTTATTTTACCTTTCTTACCTACAGTCTGCAGCGTTGAAGGAGGGATGGTGGCCCGCCGTCTTCTCTGGGGCCTAGCGCGCAGCACACACACACACACACACACACACACAGAGAGAGAGAGAGAGAGAGAGAGAGAGAGAGAGAGAGAGAGAGAGAGAGAGAGAGAGAGAGAGAGAGAGAGAGAGAGAGAGAGAGAGAGAGAGAGAGAGAGGACATGTGCTGACATAGCAGCCTGTCAAGCGCTGACAACCGGACAGAGAGGGAGAGTGTATGACAGCAGGCAGAGAGAGAGAGAGAGAGAGAGAGAGAGAGAGAGAGAGAGAGAGAGAGAGAGAGAGAGAGTATGTGTGTGTGTGTGTGTGTGTAAATGTGTGGGTCGCCATGTGGCGGGGAGAGAGAGAGTATGCACGGCAACAGACAAAGGAAGAAGAAAGAAGAAGAGCATTTTAACATCGTAGGAAACTACCCCAAGAGACCTTAAAGATCTATCTGACAAGGAGAGTTGAGAGAGAGACAAGAGAGAGGGGTCCACTCCCTTGGTGGCTTCCAGTGTCAACACAGGAGAGAGAGGAAAAGACAAGAGAGCTAGTGGGAGAGCTTTCATGCACCGAAAGACAAGGCTCGGGAAAAGATTTATCCAAAGCCAAAGCTCAAAATTAGACAGCCGAGTCCGCACAACCATCAAAATCAGCTGAAACGTGCTCCCAAGCTCGAGACCAACCGCCGATGCTCGTCGAAGCAAATTTTTTAGTTTTTAATTTATCAAATCCCTGAACAAGCGAAATTTAGCTTGAAAATTAGCTGAAAACGCTAAAAATTATCCAAAATTCCAAAAAAATCCAAAACATTCTCAAAATCTCAAAAAATCATCGACAATTTCAGTCAATGAATTTTGAAACGCATGAGCACACCAAAAAATAGCAATTTTTGTCATAAAATTTAATTACAACAAAATCAACAACTCAACCTCCAAAAATAGCGAAACACTCAAAACTCCACCAAGGATGGCACACATGTGCTCAAAATGATGCGTCAATACACACACAAAACAGCTTGTCAAGATCACAAGGTATCAAATTTTTACGGAATTAAGCGGAAATAAATGCAAAAATTAGCAAAAAATTGCCAAAATTTTACAAAAATTATTAAAAAAATACCCAAATCTTTTTTGAAACTTCTCCACACATAGGGGATTAGTGTAGCGAAATCAAATAATAGTAATCACATTGCTTCTATTGCCAAATAATTTCATCAACAAAATACAAACACGACAATTAAATCGACAAAATTATGTCAAAAATTGATGCATTTGGAGTGTGTAGATCCCTATTTTGAGCTCAAAAACATAACAATTAACCATTACATACATCAAATATGAAATCAGTCATTGAATTAATCATGCAATTAAGCATATTCTAGGCATACACACACACACACACACACACACACACACACACACACACACTAACAATTGACAGTTTTTACCAATTTTTAAGTGCACACACAAAAGGGTTAACCTTGTCGAGATTTCAATTTTAATTCACAAATCTCTAGTTGGCATGACTACAACACAAATCAATCATCACAATTGAAAAATTATGAAGCACACATTTACTTTTAGGTGCACAATCAAGGGCAAAATAGTGCACACACACCTAAAATTAGGTATACACACACTCAATTAGAAATGTACATACACTTGATTTTAGTGCACATATACTTGTAATTGACCATTCAAGCATTCAATTAGATCAATTAGGCACACAATTACCGATGTAAATTCACCAATTAGCAATTGAACTTGTCAATTCCACATGCCCCCAAATCTGAAAAATTTCGACATCACAACGGCATGAAAATGAACATTTCAAAAAAATTCAAAGCATAACATAGCATCGACATGATGTTGTAATTAACATAGCATAACATAGCATTGACATGGTGTTAATTAGCATAGCATAACATAGAATTGACATGGTGTTAATTAACATAGCATATCATAGCATCATCATGGCATCTTTACACATGTTCAGATTCTAGGGAGGTTTAGAATACCACCTTGTTTACCTTTCCAATGAAGATCGGTTGAACGGTTGAAAGCTCCAATCCTTAGTAGAAAGTTGGTGTGTAATCTAGCAAAAGTCAGTGAAATTAGTAAGGGGTTAGTGTGAAATTAGAGTGCGTAGGCACGCAATTGGCAAGATATGGTGACAAATTAGGGAAAAATGAAAACATTGCTTCATGCACACACATCCAAAATCCACAAAACCATAAATACAAAAGTGAAATTAGTGAAGAAATTAATAAGGAAAAACATCCAACTATGCCTTAATTACACTAGCATAGACCATCGTTCCTCGGCAACGGTGCAAAATGTTAGGGGTACCATCGTAGCATAGCTCCAATGACCAACAAAATTATCAATCCGGAGAGATAGGCTATCCAGCTAGGGCAGGGTAACACTCACATGATTAGTAAGCTAATCATGGCAATATGAATGGTGACTTTATGAGGTGAGATTCTCGATCTATGGAGGAGCTAAGCCACAATGATTGACAATCTCCACATCCACTTCCATTCACCTCAAATCAACCCAATCACACACACTAATGATTGCAAGACGCACACATCACTAATCCTATCATGTAACACACTAATCACAAGCACACACACATAGATCCATGGAGCACCACACTCCAATCAAACCTTTATGCACACACAAGAAAAAGAGGGCAATCACACAAGATTAGAGAGGGATTAACGACCAATTAGTTACAATCTAGCTAATCAAAGCATCATTAGCAATCACAAGAAGTATGAGAGAGGCATAGTGAAAGAGACTTAATCATTGATTAGTGTTAATCAAGTCACATGAGCAAGGAGAAGCTCAAGGACTCCATAGCCACACACCTCATGAACTCTCACCAAAGAGTGGTATCAAAAAATGAGCTTGAGAACCCTCATCTCTTTTACACACTGCCTTATATACCTAGGGTAAAATGTGCTATGTCTGGGTGCCCAAGGCCTTTAGGGCTCCACCACTTATTGAATCTGCAACTTAGGCACACTAATTGACCTGTTCTTTACAGCTCGAACCTCCCATTGACCCCGTAATACATTAAAAATATTACAATGGCTTGAAATAAATCGGGCATTTACAATACATGGCCATTTTGGAAAATGTAAAAAATTTGTAGCTCCAATCTTCACTACTTCTTTGTATTCATCCTCGATGTGCATTTATACATCTTTGATCTTTAGCAGCTTTTGTTAACTAACACCGGCTTAGTTAACAATGGTTTATATAGTTTGGCTACCTCAAAACTTGAAAATGCTACACAAGGAAACCTTGACAAAAAGAAAGTTAAATTTTAGCATGAATAGTCATCCATTCACCACACATTAGCTGAAGATTTTGTCCTATTGATGTTGAAAATGAGCAGCCTCCCATTGTGCTAGAGCCAAGACATAGAATCTAATGAGGCAAATGTAAAAAATTTGTAGCTCCAATCTTCACTACTTCTTTGTATTTATCCTCGATGTGCATTTGTACTTCTTTGATCTTTAGCATCTTTTGTTAACTAACATCGGCTTGGTTAACAATGGTTTATAGAGTTTGGCTACCTCAAAACTTGAAAATGCTACACAAGGCAACCTTGACAAAAAGAAGGTTAAATTTTAGCATGGATAGTCATCCATTCACCATCCATTAGCTGAATATTTTGTCCTATTGATGTTGAAAATGAGCAGCCCCCCATTGTGCTAGAGCCAAGACATAGAATCTAATGAGGCAAAGTTGCTGAAAAATGCTACACAGGGTAACCTTGACAAAAACAAGGTCAAATTTTAGCATGACCAGTCATCCATTCACCAACCATTAGCTAAATATTTTGTTCCTATTGATGTTGAAAATGAGTACCCCCCATTTTGCTATAGCCCAAAGATAATGGACATCAAATAGATGCATAGGATAGGGTACAACAACAAGGAGAACGTGCTGAAAACAAGTTAAAATAGTAAGGAAATGCTGAAAATAAGCCACTTGGTGATGGTTTGCACATACTTGAGGATGTAGACCCATTTCCTAACAACATAGATCATCAAGTAAGAAGGTCTACATGTGTCAAAAGGTAGCCATAGAGATTTTAGTCATCTTTGAATTTCATTTTGTTGGTTGATGAGGGTAAGTCTCTGACATTCAGAGAGGCACAATCATGTGAAAACAAGAGAAAGTGTGTCATAAAATCTAATATCTAACCAACCCAAATGATTTGCTTTTATTAAACAAACCATTTGATGTGGGAGAATAAAGGGAACAAGGGTTAGAATATAGACATGTGCTTATGGATCTATGTCAACACGGGGCCAAAGACAAAGGGTCCAAATGAAAGATGGTCTGTCAAAGAGAAATGCTAGCTAATGGAGCTAAAATACCTTAGGTTTTAGCTTCATTAAATACCTCCAAAGGTTAGTGTTAAAAGTACTTAGACCTTAGGTAAGCTAGGGTTGTGCTTGACGTGGGAACCTAGCCCAAGCTTAAGGTGCTTGTCGTGCTCGTTGACTAAGGTGCTTGAGGTGCTTGTTGTGCTTGCTGACTAAGGTTCTTGAGGTGCTTAATGACTAAGGTGATAAGGTGCTCCATGACTAAGGTGCTTGAGGGGATTAAGGTGTTCCAAAAAGTCAAAGTCAAGGACTACAAAGGAGGGGGTGTTAGCGGGTCCCCACGATGGCGCCCCACGACAGACGTCTGCAACATAGCTATCTGGTACTAACATAATGTCAATACACAAGGAAGTGACTCAGAATGGGGCACGCAGACTCAATGAGATCATCAATCTCAAACAAGTGAACCTAAAGGACTGTTGATACATCTACAATAGCAAATCAACCACTTCCTAGTCAGAAAATCAATCTATATGTCGAATCTCACCGCTCTAGGTCATCATGCCTTTTTGGCATCCAAACAAATTCGGAAGTCAATGAAACTTAAGGAGAGGTGTTACAACACCTAAGGGCATATTCCTACCATGTTTTGAGTCATCTAGGGATGTACATAAATCACGATCCATCCCAACAAATGTATAAAAAATTGAAACAGAACTACATGAAAAGGTTCCCTTCAAGCTTAGAAACACTCTTCCAAGGCCAAAAGATCGAAAATAACCATTTAAGACCTCAAATCAATGCATTTAGATCACGAACAAGATATTACAATCCACAATAGAATTGAGAATGATTACACTTAGATTAAAGATCAAGAGACCAGGAACATAATGTGCTATTCGGAATTGAATTTTGATTACCACATATAAGGATACAACTTGTAGCAACAATGCAACTCTCTGTCGACATCCAAAAAATCCCAAAAATAATGATAATGTCTCTTTCAAAACTAAGGGTTTTGACTTACAAACTTGGGACCCTTTCCCACGGTCATTGGCCACTTACAAGGTTTGTAGGCTCGGAGAGAATAATAGGAAATGATAGACTATATTATAATTTGAGATTCATCAGCAACAGAATCACACAGCTTCTTTTGAAAAATTGATTTAATACAGCAAAGGTTGGCGTGTCTTTGATTTTTAGGTGATATTCCGTTGTATCCACCAAACATTCCCCTTTCTATTCATTGCATGTCCTCGTGAAATTTGCATTTGACTGTGGACTTTAATAGTTTATTAATCCTTTTTTCAGCATCCCTGTGAGTCGTCTAAATTTCTCATCCCTTGCCTCAATTTTCATCTTTGTTGCCAGCTATCTGAAAGGATTATTGATGAGAGTGATTTGATATGCGATATGCCAAGCTGGTAAATCTTTGGTCATGGGATTAAAGATGGAGGATTCGACTTCAAAGAATCCTGACATGAATGCCTCCTTGAAGGTTTGCATGTAGTGTGAGGGCAAAAACATGACTCTTGCATAAAATCCCACGATGATGTTTTTGTTGGGAATCTCTGTTTCCATATTCCAGCATAGTCCCCTCGTTCCTTTCACAAATACTTGCCAAGGATGCTCCGCTGCTTCTATATCATTGAATGCCGTTATGCAGGTAATTAGCTTCTTTGCAATTTTTACAAGCATTTGGCATGCAAGATCTGGTATTTCCTTCATCATGTTGATGACTCCTTTGAGCGTGTGAAGCATATACTTTTCTCAGGGGAGAAGGTTACTGCCTAGCTTGGTTATGATTGGATAGTTGATGATTGGTTATGACTGGGTAGTTGATGACTCCTTTGAGCGTGTGAAGCATATACTTTTCTCAGGGGAGAAGGTTATTGCCTAGCTTGGTTATGACTGGGTTATGACTGGGTAGTTGATGATTGCTAGTCTCCTGCTTTTCCATGCGTAAAAGTTATCCTAGGATCGCCGTCTGTTAATGGGACACTAGGTTGGGTCAATCCGGAGATGCTGTGGAGCATTTCTATAATAGGTTTCATTGATTAGGCACTGCTCAAACCATTTCCTTTACCAGGTTGGTTGATTCTTGATGATCAATTGTACATGTATAGTAGTGACAAGAACATCCCTGTAATCTCCTTTGTGGTTGGGCTCGAGGGAAGGTAGCATTTTTCTTTTCCATAAGAGACCCTCCCACCTCATTAGTGGTAGTGCGATCATTTCAGCCTGAGTTTTTTCACCACTTCGTCAGGAGTGATCATGAGAAGAGCAGTTGACTCCAAGACCTTGATTTTTGTTAACCTCATGGACACCCTATCACCTTTGATGGACGTCTTAGTATTTATTTGATTGAGTCATGGACCGAGCTTGTCGATCCAATAGGTGTGTAGGTTATCTCCAATGAGAGGCACACCACTTATCTTATTTTTACAGTAGTTTCGCAACGATCAGCCACTGTGGGTGCCCATGTGTGAATAGGTCAAACTCTTATAAAAGGTCCATTTGACCTAAAAATCCTCATTCTTGGAGGTGTAAGCTAAGAATTTCTAATGCTCCATCTCTATCTCCTTCTCCTTCGTGTGCTCACATGTGTATGGGTAATAGCATGAAAAGGTCGTGCAAAAAGTAGTGTCCTTGACACTTCTTTGTGAGGCATTTATGGATGGTGTTTTAGCACAGTTTTAAAGATGTTCTTGTGAGACTACGCTTTATGTTTATTTTTTTTAAACGTTCATTCCAACCACTTTAAGGATTTCTTGAAATGTCTGTTTGTCTACTTTCATGCGTGTTGCTGTAGCTGAGCGTCTCTCTCTCTCTCTCTCTCTCTCTCTCTCTCTCTCTCTCTCTCTCTCTCTCTCTCTCTCTCTCTCTCTCTCCTTGCATGCTGTTCAACAATATACCCTCATCTCTCCTTCTCTTGAAGCAAGCAAGCATGGCTTGCACATCCATCTGCCTCAATGACATCTACATCCTGGCTTGATGAGAAATGCACTAAAAAATTGCAATTAGCATGCTCCAACCTTCAAAAGGGAAAGGCTCTTGTCTACTCTGCCCCACGTTGGTGTGCCTCAAATGTGGCAGCAGGACATTCAACAGCAGTAGCCTTCTCACTACACTCAAGGTGGATGGCTACCCATGGATGGAAGCATCAGCAGGTTGGGAGAGGAAATTCAACAGTAACATTTTTGTGTGGTTGAGAGCACCTTGGAAGAGGGGGTTTTGCTGCACCAACAACATTAGCAGATCCTTCAACTTTGATTGCATCCCACGCCCGTGGAAGCAACAATTGGACACCAACAACATCCTCAAAATGATCGCCAAATTATCAGGCAGTCAATATTTGCAGACAATGGCTTTGGTTATCATCACCAAGCTTCAAATCCAATGGACTGGTCTCACTCATCTCAGGATCATGTCGAGGACAATCAAAGAAATGATGGGATGTCCCCTCATGGCTGCACTGATTACTCAACCATGATTTGCCAAAAAGCCACACATAGGATGCCATAGTATTGGGCCATGATGAAATGAGAGAGTAGTCAAAGAAAAAGAGAATGGGATGCATCGTGCTTGTCAATGTCCGAAGATATGAGTACAGTTTGCAAAACAATGGTGATTTGCTGGCAAGAAGCTACAAAAGGCATGAATTGTGAAGCTAAGAAAGCCACCTTTTGATTGCTTCTAGCTTTTTGACGGATGCACTGTGGATTAGAGAAGTCTATACTCTCCAACATACAAGGCACAATCACCAAAGTCAAAGAATCCTTGTCTGAGGAGGATTTGAAGCTATAAAGAGCTTTATGCATGATGTTGGTGAATAGCAAAGGGGATCCATCAAGGTCTATAGCAATTCAAAGATGGTGAGGTTCACAGGGTTGCATTGATGAAATTTTGCAGCAGCTAATTCATGATTACAGCAGGCTAAGGCAAGAGCATTTCCATTGCAATTATGCCAACATCAACAACCTCAAAGTCATTGCATCACGCAGGAGATAAGAGAAATTGTGTTTGCTTTTTGGTAGACGGAGACGCGAGTGTCCCCAAACAAAAGGATGTGTGTCAGAAGCGTTTGTGGTGAAATCTTACATAAAGCATCCAATACATTTGCTTGACGAGTCCCACGTATGCTTTAAAAGTCATTAGGAAATTTCAGAGGTCATTTGGAGGGCCATATGAAGAGAGAGAAAAATAGAGCGCGTCCAATGAGCATGAAGGCTACGTTACGTAGGAAAGTACGTGGAAAGACTCAAAAATAGGAAAATAGCATAAAACTTTCACGAATCTAGGATTGTAGCATAGTAATTTCCTTCCTTTTACCGAGCTTTTAGGTGCTTGCATGTGGTCCCACTTCTGATATTCTCTTATGGTCATTAACGTACTGGAGGGTGACCATTAAGCCCGCACAAGATATTGGAATTCTAAAACATTTTCCCTCCATTAGAATGCTTTCAAAGTGAATCTCCCTCCACTAAAGCTTTTCTCTGAGAGTTATGGCGTCCACGTCTTCTCGCCCAAGAGCCTCCAGGTGTTTACTGTCTCTCACACCAACAACCAACAACTGCACTTTGCCTAGAAGGCCAAGTAGTAGCATATCCTCAATTACAATACCAGCTTCAATAAGTGCAGAGAACCAATGGGTTGGACAAAGGATAAACAAAGGTTCATGGGTCCTCATGCAACCAAGAAGACCCAAGAGGTCTAGTGGTATCAACGTTTACCGCTCAGCATGGAAGGCCAGGGTGTTGGATTTCAAAGTTGAAATCGGCAAAAGATCTGTAAAGGAAGTTCTTGTTCAGCATGTGTTTACCCATCCAGAGGTGATAGCAAACGGTGGAAATGTATCAGATATACATCAACCACGTTGCAATTGTAAGTACTCCTGACATGTGAACTTACTGATACTCTCATTATAACTTTTCTTATATATTTTGCGATGTTTCTCCCGCTTGTTATGAGTAATGTCTCCATTCTTCACAGCTCAATTACATTAGATTTGTCATTTGTACTTATTGATACTCTTAGTTTAACTCTTCTTATATATATTGCAGATGTTTATCCCTCTTCTTATGAGCAATGGGAACCTGTGGAGTGCATAATAGGCCTCTTCCATGTTGTTCATGCCCACATTGGTTCTCTACAGTACTCAGAGAGGAGCAGCAAAAGACTGGCTGATGAGGGAATCTTTTTTTATGACCACTTTTACCAACTCAGCTCAGGGAATAAGAATGGCATGTTGGTGAAAGTGCCTCTACCAACCGATTGGAACACCGTGGACTGGCCAGTTCCCGAGGAAACAATGGTGGAGGCAATGCGAAGTAAGCTCTACAAGGATATACAAAGGTCTCTACGTAGCTCTATTCCTACCAAACTGGTTAGAATTGCAAACTTTTGTCCTGTTGCACTCTTCATAGAGTTGTTTCATAGCTACAACATCCGAGTTACAAAAACTATGTTCATGTGCAAGTCATTTCAGCAGTCATCCTGTGACAAACTTCTTGACAAAGGATGGTATGCAAAGGAAGAGATTGGTTTACGGTGCGAGGTCGCGCTTGATACTCTAGTTGTCAAGTACATGATTGCAAGCCAATCACTGTTACTCTCATTTTGGTATATGCGATCACAAATGCTAAACGGTAAGTACATTCCTATGGACCAGGTTTCTGCAGGTTTGGAAGATAATCCTACTGTGGATGTGGAAGTGATTGATAAAGAGCATGGCCTACTATTGGTGGTTACAATAAGGGAGCTATGCAGTCTTCAGCATTTGCGAAATGACATCATTGAAGTGTCAATGGACAAGGACCTATCAGATTTTTCCTTTTTCCTAGCTGGCCGTAAGGTGATGCGGCGAAGGGAAAAAGATATTTTGTGCAAAGAGTTGGATGGTCGGGTTGAAGTAGTGTCAATGTAACAGATATTCTTGTGAACCCAAGTGTATACAAATGACTTTCAAGACATGAAGTTTATTGATCTCATTTTTCAATTGTGCCCTGTGAAAAAGTGTGCTTGAAATACATTTCTTTACCACGTCAAATCTCTCTCTCTCTCTCTCTCTCTCTCTCTATATATATATATATATATATATATATATATATATATATATATATATATATATATATATATATATATATATATATATATATATATATATATATATATATATATATATATATATATATATATATATATATATATATATATGTTAGACAAGACAAAGACATGATAGAAGAATCATCTTAATTCATTAGAAAGTACAAACTCGTCCGTGAACAATGGACTGAGATACAATTTTTGTAAGTATGGAATCAGAATGTCTTCAAGGTAAAAATCGAAGGAATGCCCCTCGAAAGAAGGTGGTGAGATAGTTGTTCCCGGCGGATTTAGTTCTCCCTTTTCAGGAGTATCATCAATTAGTAGTGTATTAGTTGCATCAAAGGGTACACCGATTTGGCTAAACGGTTTGTACAAAAGAGGTAAGCCTGGTTTTTTAGGGTGGTAGTGGCCCTCAACGGTAACGCATTTTCTTTGATCATACAAAAAGGCAAAATCTGACGTGTGAGCTTGGCATACACTGCAAACTATTGCAACTAGTGGCGACAAGTTTTGCCTTTGCATTGAAGACCATATGGCAACTCTGAAGCGCGGAAGAAGAAACTGAATAAATTCCTTGGTTCCTGGACAAACCACGACTCGACAAGTTCCCATCCGAAACGTTTGCAAATCCTCAAAGGGTCCTCTGTCACCGAGAGGCACCCGCATCAGCAGCAATCCATTGACGTCCAAGATAATCAACCTCTGTAAAAGTTGACAAGTACATATAAGTAGTTAGAAGCTGAACATATTTTGCCATACTTGAATAGACATTATCGGAACAACCGTATCTACAGGTAGCAAGGGTCTATACTGGGTCTCTGTAGTGTTCATGTCGTTGTTGCTCTCCTCCGCTTTATCTTCATAGTCATCATTCACATCTTCATCAGGGGTCTCCCCCATGGCTCTTTCTGCCTCATTCAAGGTTTCTTCCAAGGTCTTTTCGTCTCCCTCGGTTGATCGGCTTGCCTCATACATCCTTGCCTGATCCATATCATTTTGCTCATCCCTAGGCCTGCTTTCCTCATCCATATCCTTTTGCTCATCTATAGGCCTGCTTTCCTCATCTTGGGTTTCAGCCATAGGCTCTTTTGGCTCCTCCACTGGCTGACTTGGCTCTTTCATTGTCTCCTCCGGTTGTACCTTAGCACCTTCCATATGTTCATTTGACCTTTCCTAATCCTCGGCTCTTTCATCTTCTGCTGATATGACCCCCTCGGC